>NC_051201.1:23058917-23311196 GCF_015220075.1 Falco rusticolus
CACTGGCACCACGAGATGGCATCTCAGGAGCTTTGCCCTCATCCTGCACCTCTTCTGCCTGTCCTGAGCTGCTGGTCCAGATTTGTCCCCACTGGGATGGGTGTCCCTGGAAGAAAGTGGTCACAGCCAAACAGGCAGACCAGGGGTAAAATTGGTTGCTTTTAGGGCTGGCAGAGGGGTGACATTCTGATAGCACAGACGCTGCTGCATTCTCCCCACCCAAGTGATGCTCCCCTGAGCATTAGGAGGGCGTGGGAGCGGACCCATTCTGGCTCTCTGCAGGCCAAGCCCCCTCTCACACACCTCTAGCACATGTGTGGATGCCACCAGCCCTGGGCCGTGGCTCCAGCCGGTCTCTCCTGTGTCTGTCACATGCCTTCGCACGCCGGGGCCAGCTCTGTTTACATGTCCAAGTCTCATATTCTCCTGCCGGCAATGAGTCAGGCTTCCCTCCGACACCCTGCTGGCGCAGCAGCGTCAGGGCCCCAGCACTGTGTCACCAGCTGGCGTTCACCTCCCACCCAGCACCAAGCGGGTGGATGCCGGACTGGGGAATGGCTGGAAAGGGCTCTCGCAGCCCTCTGCTTTCCATCCCATCCGGAGCCATCTGCAGCAGCATGGAAGGCGCTGGAGGCTGGAGCTCGCTGCCAGGAAGCTCTCCCTGGCTCAGCTCCACCAGGCCGGCTTCCTTCCCCTCTACCCCACAGGCACGTCATGGCTCAGTGTAGGGAGGAGTCAAGCCCTAAGCAAGCCCCCAGCCCTCTCCAGGGGGGATGGTGTGGGTGGGATGGCCAGGGTACTGTTGAGGAACCCCTATGTCTGCAAAAGTTTGGGGCGCAGGGGTGCCAGCTCACAGGAGAGGGGGTCCCCTGGATCTGGGACTGCCAGGGACAGAGGCTGGAGCTCGAAGCAGAAGCCACCCCTCTTCCTGGCTGCACATTGCCTGGCAATGCCGAGCTGGTGCTGGACTCGTAGGGTGGTGAGATGGGTGCCAGCTGCATGCCATCTCCCTGCCCATGCACAGCGATTTCCCCAGTGGGAACCAGTGGTCTGTCCACTTGAGAGGGTCCCCAGCTGAGCCACAGGGAGGGCAGCATTCCTAGCCCTTCTGTGGGGGGACAACAGCACACTCCAGCCACATCCAGCTCCCCCTGCCTTTCCCTTGCTCCCTGGTCCTTCTTCCCCACCTATCCCAGAGCCAGAAGAGCTCTCCCTCTCTGGAGAGAAGCCTTTCTCCTTTGCTTCCAGCTTTCCCAGGGTGGGAAAAGAGCCTCAAGGCTCCTTTGTGGATCCCCCCATCTGGTTCCCCCTCACTGTGCCCAGGGCTGGGAGCGGGCTGGCTCTGCAACAAGCACAATAACAAGAAGTGTGTTGGAGCCCTTGGAAGGAGTGATGTTCCCGGATGGTATGCAGCCCTGGCAGCACTGGCTCTGTTTTAAAGGGTAACTTTATCCTGTAATAACAAACAAGAGGAGCCAAGTTCTTCCCCAGCGTCACTTCCCTGGCTCCAAGGAGAGGGACACAGCAGGAAGAGCTCATCGAAGTGAGCTTGGATCCATGTTCTTGCCATCACTGGGTCTCAGTCCACTCCCTAGAGCCAACAAGGGGGGAAGGATGCTCTAGGGAAACAGGGCTGGGACCTGAGTGGGACCCAGCCATGTCCTGGCCAAGACTGGGACAAAACCCATGTGGCTAGAGAGGGTGGGAAGGGTATCTGCTGATCTCCAAGGACATCCCTGAAGTCCCTGTGCCACTCACCACATTTGCACAGATGCATTTGGGTACTGATGTGCTGGGACCAAGGGGACAACCCCTCCAGCAAGCCCTGCCCTGCAGGCGAGCAGCAGGGAGGCCCCCCCAGCTTATGGCATGCCCTGGGCAGCTTAACCCCAGCTGCCACCCCTGCAGACCCCCGTCCCTGCCCATGGCACCGCACAGGCACGCTGGCAGCTCAGTGCAGCACCAGCTCCAGGCATAGCCTCCCAGGAACTTGTTCTGCCAGAGCTGGAAATTCAGGCCCAGCTGGTGCCGGGGAAGAGCAGGGAGAGGCTGACCTGCACCAAAGCCCCAGCAGGACCCTTCAAAGCTGCACTGGGTCTGACGGCCAAGGGCTCGCTCTGGCGGTGTCACCCTTTTTGTGGGCAGCAGCCCGGCTGCAGCAGGATGGGTGAGCACCTCGCTGCAACCCAGCGTGCATGTTCCCATGTGGCATTCAGGCGGCAGCGTGGCTCACCCAGCACCTGAATGTGGTTTTTTTTTAAGATTCACATGTGGCTGTGCCAGGGCCCCAGGGCACGGAGCAGGCTAGCCCTGACCAGCTGCTGGTTTGTGCTGGGGGTGCACATGGGGCACTGGGCAGTGTTATGGGCACATCAACATATGCCGTAGGTTTACAGGAGACATGGAACATCTCTGCATCACTCTGGCAGGCTGAGCAGCTGGGCAACCTACCTCTGCCCCTGCATGGGCACCAATGCTCAGGAAAGGTGTCCCACAGCGCTCATCACCAGGGAGGACACAGCCACAGCCTGTGCCAACAGGACACTAAGGTCCCCTCCCTGCCAGACAAGAAGGAGGGGAAGGGGGGTGGAGGGGAAGCAAAATTTGGGAGAGTTCAGTTGCAGAAGACAACAATCTGGAGAAGGTTGCTGGGATGTCTGTCTGATTTCCACTTACCCAAGGAGTGGCAGGTAGCACCTCTGGTGACCCTGGGGTTCAGTTAAACCCCAGCTCATCAAACGAAGCTGGTGGAGTGCTGCAATTTTCTTCCCCAAGATGAATTTCCTCCAAACCATTTATTGGGTATCTGGGTTAAATCTGGGCACAGCTAGTAAAGCTGCTGCCTCCATGGTGTCCCCCCAGCAGACCAGGGGGGCTTCCAGAGGAAGCAACAGGCAGGACCTGACCAGCTAAAAGGGGAAGAGAGAACAAGGAGGGAATCATTGGCACCTGAAGCCTTCAGGACCTTCTCTCTGCACCCAGAAACAGCAACACCAGCGTCCGCCCTTTGCAGGAGTGGCTGTGGGATACAGCGTGGTTCAGGGGCAACCTGCTGGTCCCCAGGGTGGTAGAGCCTGCAGCAAGCTCCCAGTGCCAAACCATCCTCCCAGGCAGCTGCGGAGCCTTCCCGTCCCTGGCTGGCGGCAGCAGAGAGCAGCAGGCCGGGCAGCAGCAGGTTAAAAGCCCGAGGTGGGACTTGGTGAGCTGCTTCCTCCCGGCTAACGATAACCGGAACCGGGAGAAGGGATGCACGGGGCTCCGCGGGGGCAGATAGCGATGGAGCAACCCCAGCCCACAGCTGCGGCCATGCCGGAGGAAGCCTCAGCACTTTATCTGCTGGCCACACTTGGCTTCCTCGGCAGCCCATGTGCTGCAGGGACCGGGATGTGCTTCCTCCCGAGCCACGTTTCTCATGCTCCCAGGCTGGGTGCCGTACTTCGATGGCAACCCTGGCCCCCAGCACCCCCTGACACTGCATGTCCCCAGGTGATCCAGCCTTCCCCACTGCTGGTGGCTCTGGAAACGGTCACCAGGCACCCTGAGTCATGGGACCGCGGTGCCACCAGGAACGGGAATGTCCCCACCGTGACTATCCTGCTGCCCCGTCCCCCCCATGCCATGGACAATGCCCACACCTTGGCAGAATGAAGAGCTTGGAAGAAGACTCCTGCCGAGGGGATCTGCAGGTCCTGGCTGAGGCCCCTGCAGTTCTAGTTGCCTCTGCTCCTAGTCCTGCCCTGGCCAGCGAAGGTCTGCCACACCTGGAGCTGCTGCGGCTGGCCACCCCTGCCACACTGGCTGCTGTCCCAGCGCTTCGTTGTGTGCTGGCTGTTTGTGACCTGCCTCCTGCCCGCTGCTCCACCTCCACAGCTGCATCTGTGTCACAGGAACAGCCCTTTTCCGTTCCCAGCCTCCTCTTTTGACCCTCTCCTCCTGGAGCTGGCTTTGCCTGTCATGGGGGCTCTGCCTGCTGCTGTTTGCCCCACTCGGGCACGGCACGTTGCCTCCCCAAATGGGTCTCACCCTCATCCTGGCAAGTCCTGCCAGGACTCCCCATGTCCTCCCCACGGACCTGCCTGACCCCAGCTCCTGGTGCAACAAGTATTTGCTGTGGCTCTGGTCTGAAGGATGGCAGCTGGTGGAAAAGCCTGGAAAATATGGCCCCTCCTCACCACTGAGGTCAATCCTGGAGAGCTGCCAGGCTCCCCAGAGCAGAGATACGTTTGCCCCAAGTGCTACTATGGCCCCACAGGGGCTGGCGGAGGCAGTCTGAGCTGCTCTGGGTGACCACCTCCCTGCCTGTGGTCCCTGGAAGTCCCCAGATGTGTCCCCGTGCCCTCTTGCACCCCTGTGTGAAGGGTCCCCAAGGGGTTGCTCAGATTTCGCTGCTGCTGGACTCAGCAGCCCCCTGCAGCAACGCACTGGGGCCAGTTGGCACCTGTCCCCCAGCTTCAGAATAGAGACGGCTCAGCTGCTAAAGGTAAATGGATCCTAAACCACCCTTGCTCTGTCCCAGCTTGCCCATGCTCCCAAGGAGCTGCTAAATGGCCAGGTAGAGCTGACATTCTAAGTGTCTCCTGGAGTGCTGTGCTGCAGCCCACTGAAAGGACACAGGGCATGGCACCCAGGGCTGAGTCTTGCCCTCATGGTGGGCAGGGGGGGCACTGAGGTCTGACACTGCCCAGAGCCAGGAGATAAGCCTGACACAAAGCCGGCAAAAGGGAGCAAGCACGGCAGGAAACATCAGGCAGGAGAGGAAACGGAGATAATCAGCTGCATGAGCACAAACACCCAGAACTTGTGCAAAGGAAAAGCCAGCACCACTTGGCAAGTGTTTGAGGAGGGAGACCTGCCCATCTGTCCTCTCACTGAGGCTTTTTGAGGAACACATGTCCTGGAGCACCTTAAGGTGCTCGGGCATTCCTGGCCTCCAAGTTACCACAGCTGGCACAGTCCCTGGCAGCTCAGCTCCAGCACGTGCTCCCTGGGATAAGCCTTGTCTTGGAGGAGGATGGGCTTCTGAGGAGCAGCTAGCCTCCCTCATGATGGCAAAGCACTCACCAAGGGTGATTCCCTGTTGCAGGGCTCCAAGCTGGGTCATCCTGCCCCAGCCTCCTGTTGGTTTGAAAAATAGGATTGGACTGACCTGCCGTCACTTGGCTCTGCACGGCAATTAGCCTGTGGTCCCAGCACCCAAAGGAAAGACCACTGCCCCGGCTGCCTACAGGCTGATGCTCATGGTGCTTCAACATCCAGCAGCCCCTCAAGGTTTATTCTCAGCCCCAGCAGATGAGCTTCCAGTAACGCCAGAGTGGACTTCACCTGCAGAGCTTCCTATTCCTTCTCCCACTTCTGGCACACAGGGCTACTCACGCCCCCGGTGACCTGCCCACGCTGTGATGTCCCAGGTCCCTGGGGGCAGAGAGATATACTCACAGATTTATCAGCCTCTTGAGCTCAGCCAGAACCCCACTGCCATAGTGGGTGGGCAGCCATCCTGTGTCACCAGCACTGCAGACCATCAGCCAAGCTGATGAAGCTTCTCCCAGCTTTCAGTAGTCCCATCTCTCCCTGTGTTCCCAGAGGAGACAGATTATTGTGGGGCTGGCAATGATCACAGTGGGGGCTATAAGCTGCCTGCGGGCAGTGATGGGATCCCTGCCAAACTCAGCCACAAGGATCCAGGACATGGCATGGGGCAGAAGGGAGGAACATGGAGATGGGCACAGCCACCCATGGTGACTGGCTGGGTCCAGCTGGCTTGTGTGGAGCAACCAGGGCAGAAGAGCCTCTGCCAAGGGGCAGGAAGGGCGCTCAGTAGAGGCTTGGCCATGTCTGTGGAGCACTGCTAGGCTGAGCACAGCCATACAGCTGAAGGATCAGGCCCTTCACCCATGCTCCTGTCCCATAGCCATTCCTCACGAGGGATTTCTCTCCTCCTGCTGCCATCACAGTGCTGACAAATGCTCGGGGAGGTGCCCTGACTCCTCTGGCCACAGGTATGAGCTGGGAAAGAAAAGAGCAAAGATGAGTGAGCGTTTGCATGGGAAATCAGGTGGCTGGAGCCCAGATGGTTCACAGCTTCCCCAAGGATGAAGCAGCTCTTGGCCAGGGCAGCAGCATTGCTCCCCATCTCTAGCATGGCTCTGTTTGCTGAGCTGAGCCCAGGAGGGGAAAGCCAAGGCCAGCACCTCCCCGCCAGGGAGCACCCGAGCAGCATCAGGTCCCTTGCATGGGTATGGTTCCCCACAGCTGTGCTGGCAGCACCGGCCCCCAAGGGCCTTGGGAAGAACAGCACAGGCTTGGAAAAGCACGGTCAGCCTGCACATGGGGAAGACAGTGAGCTCTAAGCAGCCCAGGGTCTTGGCCTCCTTTGGCACAGCCAGACATGGGTTGGCATTAGCCCCATGCCAGGGACGGGGCAGCGGAGCCCCAGCTCCTGGAGAGAAGTGGGCACCCAGGTGTCCCAGCTCCTGCAATTGCTTCAGAAAGGACGTGTCCCTCCATTATGGAAAGTCCCTGCAAAGTAAGGGACACTGTCTCCATCTGGGGATGCTCCCAGCACCCCTGAATTTCACAGGGGCATCTTGCCTCTCCTCCTACCCCTCACTGGGCACTTGGGCTGCTTGGGACCCCCAAGAGGGGGTACAAGGGCACAGGGGTCCCAGCTCTGGCAGCCCTGCTACCTCCAGCCACAGGCACCCTGTCCCCAAGCCCAGGCTGCAGACACCCCCTGCTGTCCCCTTGCCCACCCAGCCTCTTAAAAGTCGCTGCTACCAAAATGCCACTGCCTTGGGAGGAACTGGAGCCAGCAAGGCAGAAAAACTCTCTGGTGCCTGTGACTCACTGGGCTGTGGGTGTCAGGGCTTCCTGGAGCACAGCTCACCTCAGTGGGGCAGAGACGTGGTCCCAGCCCAGGAGTCTGCCCTGATGCTCTGTCTGCCTGGAGCAGGGGATGAGGGCTTCAGCATTTGTGCTCCTGGTTGAGAAACAGGGGGGCTCCTTCACAGAGCCGTGCATGGCCTCGAAATTCCCAGCAAAGCTGGTGCTGCCAGGCAAGCCCCCGCTACAGGGAGAGGCACAACCCCAGAGAAAGCCAGACCCAGAGGGACAGAGGAGGTGCAGCCGATCCTCCAGAGGAGGAGGAGGAAGTGGTGGCCTGAGGGAAGGAGCAGTGGGTTTGCCTCTCCAAGCCAGGTTGCTCTGCCCACCTGAGCCTAGGCTTGGATTTGCAGGAGCCCCAGCTCCTTTTCCCCATGCTCCCCAAAGAGAAGCTCTTTCCAGAATGGGTAGAACCCCCTGAGAAAAGCCAGCACCACCCCAAAGTCCTTTCCTTCAGGGATGTTACCACCTCCCGGGCAAAATTCCCACAGTCCAGGGCTGCCCAGCCCATCTTACTAAGGTTCCCAGCTCCTCCATCCCACAGAAGTGCTGTTCCCATGCTGTGCTCCCCCATGGGACCAGATTTCCCCCACCCAGGGGTGCCGTGCCCAGCTGGGGCTCCACCATGGGAAGAGCTGGCTGCCTGGAACTGACAAACTTGACTGTGGTGCTTGGCCTTCCCGTTCCAGCCCTAATACTGCTCCCAAAGACGATGTCCAGCACAAACTCCCCACAAGAAATCTGTAGCAAAGACATACTGTGCTTGGGGTGGAAGCATCGCAGAGACCAGGCAGACCCAGGCACATTCAGCAGTCAGGAGGGACAGCAGGGCTTTGGGCTGGCCACCTTCCCTGGGACCTCCCCTTGGCTCAGAGCAGCCAAAGGCAAGGCAGGCAGACTGCTATAACACTGGGTTAGTTTTTGAAGGCACCAGCTCCAGGCCAAGGCAGAGAAAGTCTCAGCAGGGAGAAGGCACAGGTACTAATTGACTTTATTAGCAACATGAAGGCAGGGATTACAGGCTGCCCTGCACGCTCGGTGGAGTCCCAAGTAGGTCCCTTGCAGGGCTGAGCATCCCGGTGCTCCAGGGCACACAGAGTCCCCTGGCACTGCAGGGTCCCTCGCAGGGACAGACAGTGGTCACCAAGGAATAGCTTTACCTTCCCAGTTGAGCAGAGTGCCGCTGTGTTTCTCAGAGAGGATCGGCAGCACAGAGAGCAGCCCCCGCACACTTGTGTCCACTGTCAGGTCAGCCTGCAATGGGCACAAGTGAGGAGCAGGGCCGAGAACCGGCATCACTCCCAGTCATCCGCCAGCACCCGCTTAGTGTGTGCACATCGGCAGCGGGCTTCTTCCACCCAGACTGAGCAGGGGGCCGTGGGAGGTGGGACAAGCCTGTTGTGCTCACTGATGGCTTGGGCAGAGGTGGCTCCAGCTGGGAAGCCAGCTGCAGGTTTAACCCAGTAGGACACATAAGAGATCCATGCTGCAAGTGGGACACTACGTGCAGTCTTCGCAAAACTCCAGTGTTTCAGGGACCACCCCCACCCCAAAACAGGGATCCTGCAGGATGAGGGGAGACCTCACGGACCTGCTGTTCTTCAAGGAAGGGGGCACAGGATGCAATCACGCTGCTCCTTTCCGCCCTGTTCTGTCAGATTCAGATTGTCTGCGCATCTCCAGGCTGCCCAAAGCACCTTCCCTCCCAGACCAGCCTCTGCTCACCCTGGATATGTGCTGATGCTATTTCCCAGGCAGCACCCACACATTCTGCAGCGGCCCAGCACAGAGGCAGGCAACTTGCAGCCCAAGAGGCAGCTCATTCTCACATGGATCCCTCGTCCCAAGAGCCATGTCAGTCACTCAAGGCAACTCCTGGGGAAGTCTGTAGGCTTGGGTTCCCCCCATGGGTTCTCCCCTCAACCCACTCAGCTGGAACCCACCTCCTGGCTGCCCATGTCAGTTTTCACCCAGCCAGGGTGAAGTGCCACGCAGAGGATCCCGGCTTCCCCATAGGTCAGAGCCTGGCACTTGGTGAGCATGTTGAGAGCAGCCTGGGTGAGGAAGGAAGAAGCATCAGCCATGGGTGATAAAAAGCTCCGCACACCAGGCTCCCTCTCATCGCTGCCTCATAGTGAGGGAGAACAAGCAATGCCAGGTCTTCGAGAGACAGTGTGTGTCTCCCTTAGGTGGGCAGCAGCTGGGCACGGAGATGCCCAGGGAGCCTGGGGAGCACAGATCAGGCCCTCCATCTCGTGATCTCAGATGCTTCCCTGAGATCATGCCAGGCAAGGGGCAGCGCTGACTCCCACCGAGCTCATGAGCACAAGCAGGTCTCCAGTCTCCCATACCTTGCTGCAGCGGTAGGAGATGACAGGGTGGAAGAAGGACTCGGGAGTTTTCTCAATGGACCCCAAGATGGTAGAGATGTTGATGATGGCTGCCTTGCTGCAGCTCAGTCCCTTTTCTGTACTGTCCCGGGCAGCCTTCTTCAACAGGGGCAGGAACACCTGGGGAGAAGCAACCTTATGGGATGCCTGTGCCTCGAGCCAGCCACACTTATGGCAACTGCAAGGGCAGGGAGGATGGGGAAGAACAGCAGGAGGCCAGGAGAGCCCAGGTGTTTTGCTGTAGTGGCTCACCTGCTCCCAGTTAGCCCAGCACAACATGGGGGCTACAGAGGGCTTGGGCTGGGAGCTCAGCCCTGCACGGTCCCCTCCCTCCTGCAGCCCTGGGAAACTTGGCAAAGCCCTCCATCGTGACCACAGGCAGCCCAGGCTACCCTCAAGCTGGAGCAAAATTCCCCCTCCATGGCGAGCTCCATCCATACCTGGGCCATTATCATGGGCCCCACCGCATTGGTCTTGTACGTTCTTATCATGTCTTCAGCGTCCACCGTCTCCAGTGATGCGGTCGGGGTGTAGATGCCGGCGTTGTTTATCAGCAGGTTCAAGCCCGCGCCGTTCAGCTTCCCCTCCACCACCTTGGCAGCGGCAGTGACAGCCGAGGGGTTCGCCACGTCTGCAGGGGAAGAGAAGGTCTGAGAGCCGGGGGTCCGCGCGGGGGGGCTGGGGAGAAGAGGGAGGGTCGGATGCTGAGGAACAAGCTCACGCATCCCGACCCGCGTGGCCTTCCGCCTGCGGGCACCAGGTGGCGCTGTGCGACCAGCACCCCGCGCCCCGGCACCACGAGCCGCCGAGCTGCGCCCCTGCCCCAGCGCAGGGCGCCCCGCCAGCAGCAGGACCCCGACCCTGGGTGCCCTGGGGGTAGCCCACCGGGCAGAGCCCCTCTGGGGGCAGCCCCGCGGTGGCAAGGCACCGCTGTGGCTCCCACGCTGCAGAACCCGGCGTGGTCTCTGAGGGGGACAGTCCCCACAGGGGCTGTGCTGGGACCCGCTGTGGAGTGGCTCTGACAGGTCCTACAGCTCCAAGGGCCGATCGCACAGGAGCCGCCTTCCTGCCGGAGCCCTCCTGGTCCTGCCTGGGACTTGGGATCAAGGCAGCTCAGCTGCATGGTAGAGCAAGGACGCGGCCACTCGGCTGGGGAAGCTGGAAGCTGCCCAGAGTGGGTCTGAAGAACCTCCTGGTCCCGTGGCTGTGGGGTAAGGAAGCTCCAGGGAATGGGGTACCGGGGCTGAGACAGGTCTGGAGCAGCTGGGCTTCTGGCAGCAGGACTTGAAGCAGCTCTACAGAATCCCCCATGTAGAGCCTGAAGGCAGGGAGCGAGGGAGAAATGGTGCAAGCACAGCTGAGTTTACCAGCTCAGAGGCAGGGTGAACCTACCCAGCTTCACAAGAACCAGGTTTGGGTGTTTGGATGCCAGGTCTCTCAGCTCCTGCAAAGAGACATGGAAACAGCCAGCACAAGGCAGAGGTGATGCCAAGCACCATCCTGGGGCACCAGTGATGGCCCACCCCTAAGGAAACTTCTTCCAGATGTTACTCAGCTTTTGTGAATGGCTGGACTGGTGATCTGCCTAGGTTCTCAGGCTTCTTCCAGGCTTTGAGCACAGCGCAGCCACAGCTGCAGGATACTATGGCCATTCTCCCAAAGGGCCTGTGTGTACCACCAAGCCAGAGCCACAGCAAAGGATGAGAGCAAACTATTAAGGACCAGCTCACCCGGGAAACAATGCAAACTGGCCAGGGCTATGGCCAGAAGTGTCTCCCAGAGGCTGCTGGAAGTGAGATGGAGGAGGAATGGCTGAGTGCCAGCATCAGACTTGACCTTTGGGGAAGTTACATCTGGATCCAAATAGCTCATTCCCAGGATCCACTCTGCTCTGGACACTGCATCTCACACCCTCAAGTGAAATAAGCCTCTCGGCACATATTTATTGATTATTTTCACCAAAATGGAGGATTCAGAAGCCCTTTCCAGAATGCAAACTTTCAACTTCGCAGTTCCTAGCAGCTCTTTGCTGAGCCTTCTTCAACTATAGCAGGTTTTAGGCAACAGAAACCAAAATACCACATTCAATGCATCTAAAATGAGCACTAATAGAACTAGAAGCCTCTTATGAACAATCCCACAGAGAATGCTGCAGAGATGCTACACAAATTGGTGGCTTCTTGTGAGGGGACCCATCCTATCAACACGGAGCAGGAGAGCTGCTGGCACTGGCTGTGATCCACCTCCATTCTCTGGGCTTCCCCACCAGACCCTGTGTTTCCATATTACTCCTGAGCACAGGAAAAGACAGAAACCCCATCTAAATGGTTTGTGATGGCCAACAGATGGTTCTCCTCCTGTTCTGCCCAGCTGCTGGCCTCAACAGCCTCACACCATCCAAGCATAAATCTGACCTCACCCACCCCAACACCTGATCTGGGCACAAAGGGGCAGGAGGAGCGATGTGGCACCAGCCTGATGGAGGATCACTCTGTCCTCGGTCTCCTGTGGTCATGGACTTCAGCAGCAGCACCCTGAAGACACTGTCCTCACCCTACCACAGTTGGACAGGGCTTAGAGAAGCATCCCCTGTTGGACAGCGATGCACATGGACCACCTTGGGGAGAAACCGGCTCCAGTCCAGCCCTGCAAGAAGTCCTCTGACCTCATCAGTGCCCAAATCCAGCAAGTTATTGGGGGGTGGAGGGGTGGGGTTGTGAGAATGGGGCAAAAGTAAGACCTCAGCTAGCCTGGACCCAACCAGCTCGGGCACCAGCAACAGCAGGATGTGCACACCCCTGGGCTGGCAGCAGGGCGGATTCTCACTGCACTGTCCCTGCTCCTGAGCCAGGATAAAGGTGGCAGCGAGCACACGAAGAGCATCTCAAGGACTTCCGAAGGCACGATCCCTGCCGCGCACCACACCGACCCCTGCGTACAGCCGAGCTGCGAGGTGAGGCAAACCGATCCACTGGAGCCAGGATCCACCAGAGAGCAGATCTCCCTGCCGGTGTGGCAGCGGGTCACGGGCAAGCAGAGAAAACCTGCAGCTGGCCCTGCGGAAAGCCGCTGGGACTCCTGCTGAAGCAAGGCGGGTGAGCCTCTCCCACCTGAGCCCAACGGGACACAGGAGAGTCTCTCCCATCTTAGGGAAGTGGAAAGCGGGGGAGCGGGGATTCCCCGGCCCCACGGGCCACCAGTTAACGAACCCCCAGAGAGCGGTAACACGGCGCAGAATGGGCAGAGGAGCATCCCCGCCGCTGCCCCGGCCCAGCGCGGTGCCGGCGGCACACGGGCCGGGCGCTAGCACGGCCGGGCGAGCTGGGGCGCAGCCAGCGTGGCCTCAGGAGGCTCCGCAGCGCGGGCGGGTGGCCCGGCTCGTCCCTCGCCCGCAGCGCGGCGGCCCCTGGGCGGGCTCACAGCGGGCAGGGCACGGCGCAGGCACCGGACCCTCAGCCCCGCGCCGCCCCCGTCACGCCGGCGAAGCCAACCGAGCGTGTCACTAAGGGCGCTGCCCGTGCCCGGGGCGGTGCCGACACCCCTGCCCCCCGCACTGACCTGGGCCCGCGGCCCCTCGGGGTCCCGGCAGGTCGCGAAGATCCAGGCGGGCGGGCGCGGCGCCCTCAGCAGCTGCTTCACCAGCTCCAGCCCGATGCCGCGGTTGGCGCCGGTCAGCAGCACCGTGCGCGCCCGCACCGCCGCCATCGCCCCCCTGCCCCGCCGCCCGGCCCCGGTCCCCGCGCCGCCCCCGGCACAGTCCCGCCCCCCGCACCGCCCCCCGGGCCCCGCACCGCCCCCGCCCGGCCCCGCCCCCGCCCAGCCGCCCGGCCCCGTCCCGCCCCCCTGGCCGCCCCGCCCCCTGGCCGCCCCGCTCCGCCAAGCTCTGCCCCCCAAGCCCCAGCTGCCCCCAGCCCCAACCCCGCAGCCTCCCGTTTCCCCTTCCCCCCGAACATTCAGCACCAGCTGCGCCCCAGTTCTGCGGCCCCCCTCGGCGAGGAGCAGTGGTCCTGCAGCGATGCTCTAGGGGGGCTAGAAGGGACCCCCATCCCTTCCCAAGGCTGGGGTGCAGGCTTACAGCATGGCTGGGGTGGGGGCCCCAGCACCTTCGATTTCCCCCAGGTGGGGGAGGAAGGTAGCCGCACCCCCTGTTTTATCAGGCAGGTACAGACCTGTGAAGGCACCTGATCCCGCTCGCTCCATGATGGCCAGACACAATCGATTGAGCAAGTGGGCTGCCGGGGGGGGGAGGGGGGCTGTGGCATCGGGGGGACGTTTTGCTTGGATTCGCCATGGAAAGGAGGAAAGCAAAGAAAAGTCTTGGTGGCATCTGAGGATGGGGCAATAGGGTGAGAAGGGAAAGGGAAAACAGGAAAGAAGCCATCAGCGTCAGCTGGAGGCCTGTGTACCAGCTCTGCCACCAGCCCAGGGTGGGTGTTGATGTTTGTTTTCAGCTGTTATATGGAAAACCAGATGCACAAACAACATTAAAATCCCGTTACTGATAGTACACAGCCAGGAGCTCAACAGTGAAGTAATGACTGAGCAGCTCTGATTTATAGGAGCACCCTTAGCTCTGTTGCTTATTTTCATCCTTGTCTGCCAAATGCTAGACAAACCAACTCTAATACCAATAAAAAAATTGGAAACTAAATAGTCTGGTGGTAGCATCAGGTGATTTGTGTGAACTTTATCCTGCTCCACTGCAGCTCCAGAGCTTCTGCTGCCCAGTTTGCTTTGGGATATAAAACGCTTTGAGAACCTTCTTGCTTTGAGCAATGATACAGAAATTGGAATTTACTAGATATAAATCTTGGATTATACTAAGAAACAGAAACTGTCCTTACAGCATGTATTTGGATTGAAGATCCCATTCTCCTTTTCCTGCCTCATTCTGTGCTGAGGCCATTAATTAGGTGGCTTGTCACTGGAAGTGCTGCTCCATCTGTTGCAAAGACTGGCAGACAGGTAGCAAACCAGGACAGCGGGGCACAAGTAAACACCACCATGAACTGCACCGAGGAGTGGGCTTTTGGCCACCTATTCCACAGAGAGCCTGCACAATGCAGGCAAATTACGTTAACAAACTCTTCCCAGGTACTTGTTTCAAACAGCCTTGGATACAGACATCCCCTGTGATCTGCTGTGTGGAGACGGTTCATGTGCAGCCACAGCTGAGGGCAGCAGGAGCCTGTTCTGAATACAAACATGAGCTGTGAAAAAAGACAGGCTTGAACGGGATGCTCCCCAACATGGACATTGCTTCACCCACCTTTATGCCTCAGTTCATGTCACAAATAGGGGATTATATTTATTTTTTAAAAATCTTGTTAGTTAACTGTTGTGAGGCTTCTAGAAGGTAATAAAGAGAAATGCAACAAAACCAAAAAACAAAGGCTGACCCAAGTGCTTTCGTTTCTTTACAGCAGGCCTCAGTAACTTCCTGCTGCCTGGTAAAGCCCAATTCTGTTATTACTGAATTTTGGAGCGCTTGAGTGTATAAACGCTGCCCTCAGCCCCACCTAACCTTGGGGCATTCTTGGCATCCATAACCTTGGCATCCTGCAGACACAGCTTTGCTGTCCCCATGTCCCCACAGACCCCAGCTGCGAGAGCCCTCTCCATGCAGCAGCCCCTGGTACAGCCACCTGAGCCTTACAAGTAACGTCCCGCCCTGACGCATCCCACAGAAACAGGATGTGGTGCAGGAATGTTCCCTATGGATGAACAAGTCTCACTGCTGAGAACCCACCAGAAGCTTGGAAAAGGAGGAACGTCTTTACTCCCTGCCTGAGGTAGCCACAAGTGGCGTACAGTTCCCCACAGGTTCATCTGGATCTTAAGAGACCCAGTGGTTCCTGTAGCTGTTCTCTGCACTGGGCAGAGGCTGTTTGGAAACCTGCCTCTGCCTTGGATTCTTCTCACCATTTGCCCTGCCAGGGTCCTGCAGGCTTTGCATCTGCTTTCCCTGCTGCCAGCGGTCTGTGCTCCTGGGCTCCAGGCCGGCTCTGATACAAGGATGCAGCTGTAACCTGCACTGGTCTGCTGGGAAAATGGCAAAGCTATGGAAAGGGGCCGTGAGAAACCTTACTTGGACCCCTGCCCTTTGCAGGCTCTCACCTGTGAGATCCCTTTGCAATGAGATGTCACTAATCCTCTTCAGCTGGAAAAAAACCCAAGTCAGTTGGGTGTACGACCTGCTCAGCTCCAAACAATTTCAGGGCTGGGTAGGTCTTACCCTGCTCCTTGATTCATTCCTCACTCTCTATTGATTCTTCAGCAAATGATTAACATGTGATAACGTGGCTGGAACAGCCCTGAATGCACTGTGGAGCAAATAGGCTTGTTAAATAGTAGCGAGTTTGTTCTTACTTGCATTAAATGTACTAAAGGTAATCGTGTTGCCCCCTGCTCCCCGGGGTTGGAAAGAGGAGCCCATTCCTGCTTACTGCTGTAAGCAGCACTGTCATGGCCCTTCATGGAGATGCCCAGGTAAGCGTGAGCATGCCTCAGCTTTCAGCCACTTGGTAGTGGAGGAACTGGGAAAACTGGCAAACTGGTGCTCAGCCTTCCCGGTGGGATGAGATGGAAAGCCCCCAACTGGGAAAAGCAGCTGCCTGAGGGGTTGCAGGAGGGGAGCGTGCAGAAGGACCTTAGTGCGCAGCCCAAGTTTTGGGCCATGCAATAACATTTCAGAGCAGAAGCAGCATCTGAGCCCCTGCTGGGAGCTGGCCCGAGGTCCCTTCCAGCGGCCGGCGATGGCAGCAGCACGGCTGGCTGTAAGCAGGGCAAGGCTGGCAGCTGGGCTTGGACCCTCGGGAAGCAGCGCTTCGTGCCAGCGGCGCAGCATGAGATCCCAGGGCAAAGTCCGTCTTACCAGGTTCCAACTCCAAAACAGTGGAAAGCTGCAAAAATGCGATGACACAGCAAAAATAGGAGATGTAAAAAGTTATTCTTTTGTTTCTGATGCTGTCAGGTTCTGAGGCACTGTGGAGGTTTCTAACAGACCGTGGGTGATGGCCTCATCCTCTGCCTAGAAGAAGAAAACCATGGAGGTCTGTTTGGAGGAGCAGAACTCTCACTCAAATGGCATATATGAGCAAGTATAGCTGTGGTCATTAAAAAGTAAAAATGTAGAAAAGGCTATTGAAATGACCTATCAGAGCCTGAAAGCCAGCACTGCAATCCAGGAGGTGTGCTGAAGTGGGGACAACCATCAGGGTCCGCAGGGGGACATCAGTCGGAGGCAGGAGCTGGAAGACCCAGAGCTCTGCACTGCTGCTAAGGGGTAGGAACTCACCAGGCAAAAGAAGTGTCTCAGCCCAACGTGGAGAATCAGCAAAGCAGGAGGTCTGATTGGCCTCAGGAGGGAAAACTGGGAAAAAATTAAATGTGTAGAGCTCAGGGACTTGGCAGGCTGAGGAAGGGGCAGGAGGGCAGGTCTGTGATCAGCTCCCAAACGCCAGCTGCAGCTGTGCAGGAGGGAAGGACCCGATGGCTGTCGTGTTCCTGCAGAGGAGTATTTCACCTGGAAGCTGGACAGCACAGCACTGGGTGGCCATCAAGCAAGAGCAGTTCGTGAGGTGCTGGTGCAGAAGGTACCAGGGGGATCACAGAAAGGCGCCTTGCCATGCAAGAAAAGCTACAAGCAGTAGAAGGGTAAAAAAAAGTCTTGGTTGCTGCGAGGTTACCCAAGTGAACGAAATGTGCTTAACGTGCTGGTATTGTACCTGTAGGCAAAGTCTTAATAACGGCAGGGGGACTAAACAAATATGTTGGCAGGGAACATTTACGCCAGGATCCAGAGGAGGAAGCGTTGGCTATCACCTGTTGACAATGACTATTTTTCATTCACTGAAGCAGAAACATGGTGCGTTTGTGTGCATTTCTGTCACGTGCTCTGGGCTTTATCTCTGGGTCTACACTGAGTAAAACAGATCGGTAAATTTTGCTCCAAGGATGTTATCCTGGTTTCAGCTGGGCTAGAGTTAATTTTCTTCTTAGCACTAGTACAGTGCTGTGTTTTGGCTCTGATGTGAGAACAATGTTGATAGGACACTGACGCTTTTAGTTGTTGCTGGGTGATGTTTATACTAAATCAAGGACTTTTCAGTTCCTTGGGCCCTGCCAGCCAGAGGGCTGGGGGGGGATGGGAAATTGGGAGGGAACACAGCCACGACAGGTGACCCAAGCTAGCCAAAGAGGTATTCCATACCATATGGCGTCATGCTGAGTGTATAAACTGGGGGAAGAAGGAAGGGGGGGACACCTGGCATTATGGTGTTTGTCTTCCCGAGTAACTGTCACGCGTGATGGAGCCCTGATTCCCTGGGCATGGCCGAGCACCTGCCTACCTGTGGGGAGTGGGGAATGGATTCCTTGCTTTGCTTTTCTTGCTATGCGCGGCTTTTGCTTTACCCTTTTTCCCCACCTTTCCATTTTGCTATTATTATTATTATTATTGTTAGTATTATTGTTCTTACATCTTTATTCTTTTAAAATTATTAAATTGTTCTTATCTCAACCCTTGACTTTTACATTCCTTTCCGACTCTCCTCTCCATCCCTCTGAGTGAGGGGAAGTGAGCAACTGGCTGTGTGGTGCTTGGTTGCTGGCCGGGGTTAAACCACGACAGATGTGAAGGCAATTGAACATCTGCAGACAGAGTTTGCTTGCTATGGCAGCAGAGGAGGGCTGCGGCTCTCCGTGTGCAGGGGGTACATGCAGTGCGGGGTATTGCACGTGCTGGGGCACAGGGGGAATTACACTGGAGGGAGACGTGCAGCCAGATCCAGCTGGTGGAACAGGTGTATCAAAAGATTTAGTATCTCACACCAAAGTGTTGTGATGGGATGAACAAAATTCAGTTCTCTCTAACAGATACGTGGTGATAATATTTCAGCACCATCACCACAGAAATTGCAAACTTCTGTGTTAAGACCTAGCAAAAACAAATCAGAGAAGCCTTCCCCTGTGGTTTGTGGCATGTCTCTACTTGCAAAATATGTCCTTAAATCACTGCTGCTTGTAAATATGCCTTTTGGAAAAGGAACATGCTTTATATGCGTTCAGTTCATTTTTAGCATATCTGGGAAAGAACTGATTGCTGTTGATGTGAATATTTCTCGAAGGCATGATGTCCAGATCTAGATGTGGTCTGTGCTAATTTGATAAAAACTACTCACCTGTCTGGTGCTGGATCAATGGGTGCTGTGGCCACCTGAGTTGTGGCCTGGCGGAGAGCCTGGTGAGGGCAGGTGGGGGTGGGAGGCACGATCCCTCATGCAGCTGGGCCATGCTGCATCAGATGGAAGAAGCACAGGAGGTGCTGCCACCGTAACGGGGCTCCATCCCTACCTTGGGTGGGGCTGGTGGCAGCATCCTCCCCTCCGTTGTACCTAGAGGCATTCAGAGCCTGGGTCAGCCCCACGCACCAGTACCAGCTGGGGCTGACCTGCTGGGAGGCAGCTCTGCGGAGAAGGACCCGGGAGTGTGCTGGGGGACAGCAAGTTGCCCGTGGGCCAGCAGGGTGACCTCGTGGCCAAGGGGCCAACGGGATCCTGGGGTGCATGAGGAGGAGAGTGGCCAGCAGGCCGAGGGAGGGGATCCTCCCGCCCTGCTCTGCCCTGGGGAGGCTGCGTCTGGAGTGCTGGGTCCAGTGCTGGGCTCCTCAGTTCAGGAGAGATGGGGAACTGCTGGAGGGGGGCAGGGGAGGATACAAAGATGATGAGGGGACAGGAGAATCTCCCTGATGAGGAAAGGCTGAGAGAGCTGGGGCTGTTCAGCCTGGGGAAGAGAAGGCTGAGAGGGGACCTCATCAATGCCTGCAAATATCTCAAGGGCCAGTGTCAGGAGGACGGGGCCAGGCTCTTTTCAGTGGCACCCAGCGACAGGACAAGGGGCAGCGGGCACAAACGGCAACACAAGAAGTTCCTTCTGAATATGAGGAAGAAGAACTTTACCTTGAGGGTGACGGAGCCCTGGCACAGGCTGCCCAGAGAGGCTGTGGGGTCTGCTTCTCTGGAGGCATTCAAACCTGCCTGGATGCAGCTCTGTGCAGCCCACTCTGGGAGAGCTGCTTCAGCAGGGGCTGGGCTGGGGGGGCTCCAGGGGTCCCTTCCAGCCCCGACCATGCTGTGATTCTGTGTGACTGAGCCCTTGAGACAGCTACCCAAACATTAGATGGGGAGGTGACTGAGGCAGGGCAGAACTGCCTGGTTTGGTGGCACTGTGGTGACCATGCAACTGGCCTGAGGTGCAGAGGGCTCCCTGGGACCGAACTTCGGCACATCCATACTTCAAAGTAGGGGTTTTTTTGTGGGGGGAAGGTGAATGCAGTGGCAATATGAGAATGCTGCAGTCTCAGAGCAGGACCAAGTCAGAAGCAAGTGTAGGAATGAGGGGATGGCATAGCTGGACCATAAAATGGGCATCCTTACCGCCGCCCCAAGCTGCATCCCCCCTATTGGGTTTGGGGAGGATGCGCTGGGCAGGATGGACCCAGGTCTGTAGGGAGGACGTGCCTGCCTCACAGTGTCTGCCAGCTGAGCCCCAGAAAATGAGCAGGAGTGGGGAGGAGGAAAGCAGCTGCAGCTGGAGCACGAGGGCTCCCCTGGCACTGCAGCTGGGAGGCAGCGGCTCTGTTTAACGCTACTGCCAAGACATTCTGGGGGAGAAAGTGACCCATCAGCAGTGTCAGTGTCTCCATTGCTGCCCAGAAGCTCGTGCAATGGCTCTGGGACTCAGCACATGAAAGCAAGGGGTTGGCAAGAGGTTTCTGGGTGCGTGTCTTCACTTGCAGGGGAACAGGAACAGATGATATGCACACACACCAGCCCCAGCCCTGCAAATCTGTAACACATCACTTGAGGTATTGCACATCACTGGGCTTTACTGGTGATAGCACAGAACTGTCAGTGCCCCACGTGTATGGGTGAGGTGGAGAATGGGGCTTTGAGCAAGGCATTTCTCTTTGCAGGGGAACATCCTGGCCACCTGAGTCCTCTGGGGCTCCAGGCAGAGGGACTGCTCAACTTAGGGCTGCACCCCAGGGGATGGAGCGCTTGAGCAGCAGTGTGGTGATGTGCAACTAGTGCAGGGTCCACTTCTGCCAGTAGACAATGCTGGGTGGGCACCGCTCCATGGGTCATTCATGGGACATCCATTGAATGGGCATTGGCTTGGAAGAGGCCAGGTAAGGCAGAGAACATCTGCTCGTGTTCTCTGAGGCACAGCCTGGTATGATGTGGAAAGTCCGTCTAGCCCACAGGACGTTCATGAAGCTATGAGCCATGGAGCATCCCACACCCCCCTCACATACTGCTCCCTCCTTTCCCACCCACAACAGCCTCTCCTCGATTACAGGGCCAGGTTTCCCAAGGTCATTTGAGTTCGCCTGATAATGCCAAGTGATTTTTGCCCTTTGGTAATGAGGCTGGATCCCATCCAGGATCCCTGTCATAGAGAGTTTGAAGAGCTGGAGGGGTTGTACCTGGAGCCAAAGGTTTGTGCAAGCCCTGCGTGGGTGGGGTGGCTGTGGAGCACGCTATAAAGAAGCATTAAGGAGCTGAGCAAACAACACAAGCTGAAGTAGAGGGAGGAGAAGCAATATGGGAGAGCTTTGCATCCACTCCGTTCTGGTGACGGGGGCCAACCGGGGGATCGGCCTGGGGCTCGTCCGGCATTTCCTGGGGATGCGAAACCCACCCAAGTGGGTCTTTGCGACTTGCCGAGACCCCAGGGGGCAGCGAGCGCAGGTGAGGCTGGGCTGGGCGGCAGTGGGCTGTGCTGGGGGGGGCGCTGGGTGCCAGGGCGGCAGGGTAGAGCCAGGAGGGGGTCTGCAAAGGGCTTGGGCTGCAGCTGGGCACCTGCAGCACAGGGCGGCCGGGTTGGGACAGTGGTGGGACCAGCTGTGCATGGGATGTGCAGAGGGGACAGTGGCATGTAGCAAGTGTGGGAGGCATGGAGCCCCATCCGTCGGGAGCAGGACAGCCGGAGCAGGGTGCTGGGTGCAGGCACAGAGCTGGCGTGACACAGGCTTTGTCTGGGAAAGGCTGAGCCTCGGCGCAGCCCCTCCTGCCTCTCCGTACCCACACGGTGCCCTCTCTCTCAGGACTTACAGAATGTGGCCTCCAATCACGCCAACCTGGTCATCATCCTGCTCGGTAGGTGCCCCGAGGTGGGGGTCCCTCGCCCCGGTTCCCCTCTCCACCTGGCACCACAGTCCCGTGCAGTGCCGGCAAGTGCCCTGGTGCTGTGCACACCCTGGGAGCCCAGTGCCATAAGGGAGCCACACTGATAGGTCGCTGCCTTTGGGGACACCTGGTGCTGCTGTCCTGGGGGACACACAGGGGATCCCAGACCACCACGGGGACGTGGGTGCTGACCTCCCCTGCATCAGCTCTGCAGAGGTCACCGACCCCACCAGCATCAAGGCAGCTGCAGCCAGAGTTGGGGAGCACGTGGGGGGCTCGGGGCTGAACCTCCTCATCAACAACGCTGGGATGGTGATAAATAACACACTTGATGACGAGACGCCAGAGAACATGACCCAGATTTACACCACCAACACGGTTGGGCCCCTGCTGCTGGGCCAGGTGAGACCCTCACCTGAGCTGGGCTGTCCCAGGGGGCACGAAGGGTGGGTGGGAGGGGGTCCTGCCTCCGCTCTGGTGCCTGATGGGCTCTCGGTCAGTGAGAGGCTCGTGGAGCAGTGGGCTGGAGCTCAGGAGCTGGAGCCTGGCAGGCTGGGGCAGGGGGAAGAGGAGGGAGGATGCTCCGGTGCTGGTGCCAATGTTGCCCACTGTGGAAGGAGCTGGTCCTCCCCTGTGCCCCTCCACGTGTGCCCCTCTCTCCTCTCTCCTCGCAGGCGTTCCTGCCCTTGCTGAAGAAGGCTGCCCAAGGGAGCCCGGGCTCAGGGCTAAGCTGCAGCAAGGCAGCCGTCATCAACATATCCAGCTATGGGGGCTCCATTAAGGAAGTCTATTTATGGGATCAGATACAAGCTGTCTCGTACCGCTGCAGCAAGGTATGTGCTGTACTGAATAAGGGTCTCACCTTCTTAGCAAACAACTCCACAAACCTTCAAATGTTTCCTCTCCCAGTTCCTGCACCTCTCTGCACCGTGGCTGAGGTCCCATCAGTCACTGGGTCCCTCTCATGGCACATTCTTGTGCCTGGCCCTCAGTAGGGTCTGCACATGTCCCCTTGCAGCCAGCCGACCCTTCCCACCGACGACCCTGCCCTGTCTCCCCGCAGGCTGCCCTGAACATGCTGACCAAGTGCCAGTCCCTGGGGTACCGGGCGCACGGTGTCCTCTGCGCTGCTCTCCACCCTGGCTGGGTGCAAACTGACATGGGGGACTCCGTCGGAAACGTGGTAGGAGTTTCACCTCGGCGGGTCCATCGGAGCCCCTGGGACGGTTTTCCCGTGGGAGGGAGCCGCTGCCCTGAGCCCCTGCCCGCCCCGTCCCCTGCCCTGGTCCTGGGTGCCTGTGGCCCCATCCCCTCGGCTCTCCCGGTGCTCCGAGCGGCTCCTGCCCCTGGCCCCGGCTGCTGCAGGGCAGCCCTTGGCCAGCCCTGGGGCAGGGGCTGCCTCTCCCCCTCCGCCCCGCAGGCCCCCTTGACGGTGGATGCCAGCGTGCGAGGGATGCTGAAGGTGCTCTCCTCCCTCTCCGAGAAGGACACCGGCACCTTCCTGGACTGGGAAGGGAAGGTCCTGCCCTGGTGAGGTGCCGGCCAGACTCCTGGCAGTGGGGCCCTGGCCGCTGCTCCCGCCTGCCCTGCATCCTCAATAAAGCCCTGCCTGAGACCCCCGGCTATGCTGTGCACTGCCAGGCCCCTGCCCGAGCACCCCCTCATCACCGCGGGCTGTGTCGGTGCCCCAGCTGCCCGCTTGACCCGCAGCTGTCACTGGTGTCCCCATGAGTCGCAGCCTGTGTGTCCAGTGACACCGTCACCGACCCCCAGAGACGTGCCCCCCGGGAGGCACCGGAGCCAGGACAGAGCCCCTCTCCCTGGAGGAGAAAGGCGGGATGTCCTGATGCACAGGGCCGGCTCTCCCCCTGCCCAGCTGCGGGGCACACCCGGGTGTTCAGCCCGGGGTGCCCGAGGGGCTGGGGGCACAGGGACCAGCTGCCCTCTCCCCTCAGCTGGGGGATGCTCGGCCGCGGTGGGACAGACGGACAGACGTGCGCGGGCAGCGTGCAGGGACCATGCGCTGGGCTCAGCCCAGGCGTTTGGGGCTGGGGGCGCAGAGACAGAGCAGAGGTATCAGCTCCCGGTGTTTACAGAGGTGGGGGGTACAGGGGGCTGCAGGGCCGCGCGTGGGCCGGCCAAGGGGAGCGAAGCTGCTTCCCATGCCCTTCCCGCTCCCTGGCAGCCCGGGGCGGCTGGGGGCGAGCAGAGGCCCGTGCCAAGGGGCGAGTGGGGGGCTGAGGCGCAGGCAAGAGGTGCCGCCTGCGCGCCCGTCACCAGGGCAGGCTGCTCCCTGCCCAGTCGAGGAAGGCTCCGGAGGTGTCCTGCGAGAGGCTGGCCAGCACGGCCAGGATGCCCCGCATGCTGCGCTCCACCATCAGGGGCGCCTGCAGGGGAGGACAGGGCCAGTGTCACTGCTGCAGGCTGCGAGCAGCACGGAAAGCAGCCGGCCCTGGGCAGGCAGGAGGGTGCATGGCCCGGGGAGCAGCACCCACGGTGCTCGTGGGGGCATTTCCCCCCCCTGCCACCCCCCTGCTGTCCGTGCTGAGGGTGCCAACGGGGCTGGCTATCCCGTGTGCTTGGCACTTGGCACGTGCTGCCCGCTCCCTGCCTGCTCTGCCCCAGGAGATGGTCCTGGCATCACAGCATGACACAACATCCCCTGCCCTGAGTGCCCCTGCCCTCCCTGAGAGCTGGGGGCACAGCAGGAGTCCTGCTGACCCTCCCCTGCACAGCCCAGTACCTTCTCCGTCCCCATGTCGGTCTTCACCCAGCCGGGATGGATGGCCGCGCACAAGATGCCCTTGTCTTGGAAGTCTGCAGCCATGCACCTCGTCACCATGTTCTGGGCAGCCTAGAAGAGGCACCGCCGTGCCAGCATGACCTGGGGCATGGGTGGGCAGGAGGGGGGACACTTCCCAGCCAAAAAATGGCTGTGGGGGTGGGCAACGGGACTTTGCCCTGGGGTAAAGCATCAGCACAACCCACCTGAAATGCTCAGTCCTGGGTGCTGCTGTCTCAAGCTCCATGCTTACACTTGGGTGAAGCAGGCACAGAGAAGGATAAGGGTGCCCTGAGGACACCCTATGTTACCGGGACCTCCCTGTCCAGCTCCTTCCCACATCACTCAGCTCCCCATGGAGATCCTGCTACCATTTGTTGTTTTTTAAACCAAATTGCAGCAATTCTGTTGCATCACACACTTATGACACTAAGAAATTAATTACTCACCTCATATAACTTAGACTTAGCTGAAACTATTATAACTCTAAATTTGCTGCATTATAGTATGATGCCCCATGGCACGATATCCCCTTGACAGCGCTGTCCTTTGCAGTAGCCTCGATCCCTGGGTACCAGCCTGGCATTATCAGCATTTTGCACCATTTACAGCCTCGTTCGAGGTGACTGAGGTTCTGAGCAGCAGCATCCAAGTCTGTTTGTAGCTGCCTTAATAAATTAGTGTGTGTGGGGGGGTTTATTTTCCTCTGGGCCAGGCTGGGTGCCCGGTGCCAGGGAAGGGGCCAGTGCAGGTGCTCTCCTCCTTGTGGTCCCAGCGTGTGGCAGGGCTCCTGCTGTGATCGTATAGTGGTCAGTACTCTGCGTTGTGGCCGCAGCAACCTCGGTTCGAATCCGAGTCACAGCAATACTTTTGGCAGCCACCCGGTGCACAAGGCTGGGCTGGGCTGAGCTGCGAGGAGGAGGAGGAGGGTGGTTTGCAAAGACCCCGTGCCCTCAGAGGGGGCCACAAGCTCGGGTGGGCTCTCTGCTCCTAAGCATGGCCAGACTCATGCCTACAATGATTTCCCCACCTGTAGTCATTGCACAGGGTCTGTCCTGTGGGGCATCAGTGACACTTGGGGGAAAGCACTTCAGCTTCTCCATTTTCCAGGCAAAGCTTGAGAACTGAGAATAAACCACCCACCTTTCCACCTTTCCCTCACGCTTCCTCTACGGTTTGCAAAAAAAGGGGACCAGGAGATGCTGTGGCTGCTCTGCAGAGCGAGAGGAGATGGCTCAGCTCCCTGCCCCTGCCCTCCAGGCTGGGAAGGGTTGGCCATAGCCATCACCTGAAGAAGGAGGATCAGCCACGCTACCAGCACGCCCAGCTCCTGGGGAGCAGGATTGTGGCTGCAGCACCTCCAGGGATGCTTTCACAATAGAGGCGAAGCCCCCCCGCCCCGAGCTTAGGGGTGACCCTGACACACTGTGGGTCGGGGAGCCAGAGGCAGGTGGAGATCTCTGGGGTGCACCAGGAGGGGCTTCAGCTTGAGGGAGCCTGTGAAACTGTTGCCTTGGCTCTTCAGGACCCTTCAGACCGTGGAGACACCCGTTCGCTTGGTCCGGGTGCCCTCTCCTGACGGCTGTGCAGAACTCACGCTGGACAACAGCTTTCAAAGAAGAAATGACAACGAGCTGCCCAAGGTAGCACACGGGTGGCACTCGGGGCTCAGCTGGTGAAGGAGACTCTACCCAGGCAGCGAGTCTCAGCTGACCCACCACTGGGGGGGCACCTGAAAGTAGCGGGGGACTACTGCCACCCGGGCTGGCTCAGGTATCTGCAGGACTTGTGCTTGGCAGGGGGAGAGGGAGGATTTTTCATTCCACCAGATAAACTATTTTTCTTACATACCTTCTCTGTATCACAAAATGGAGAGCAAAATTCTCGTGACACATTTACCTTAAGGATCTGCAGTTTACAGGGCACTGCTTGCACAACTTCATGACCCTCCGATCTTCATTTACTCTTTTACTGAAAACACATCTTTCTTTACTAAGAACAAGCTCAAAAACCATTTTCCCCTCTAAAGATAATACAGAAAGAAGACAAACATCTAGAGAAGTTGACCTTTATCAGCAGCAGTACCTGTCCCACTTTTACACAGCTGAAAAGCAGAAACACAAGGAAATACATAATTTCTCCATCACTTTTTTCCCCCCAGAAAGTCAGTTTGGGCTATAAGGCCATTAAGCTTATCTGAAGAATAACATACTGTGCTTGAGTAGCTGATGGATGTTCAGGTTGGAAAACGTCAGAATCCCAGAGGGGATAGTTTTCAACCAAAATCACTCAATTTTCTGTTAAAAGACTTTCTATTTCGCAAAAATAACCTGAAGTGTATGTGCACATGTACAGAAGCAGTGTGGTGGCCCCATGGGTTGCTGCTGCCTCTGTTCTCACATGAGCCATCCTTAAAACGACGCAGGGCTCTGCTTTGGTTGGAGTGGGTTTGGGATGGTAGACAACAGAATTACAGGATGGCTGAGGTTGGCCAGGACCTCTGGAGGTCATCTGGTCCAGCCCCTGCTCAGGCAGGGCCAGCCAGAGCTGGTTGCCCAGGGCTGTGTCCAGGTGGCTTTTGAGCATCTCCAAGGGTGGAGACTCCACAGCCTTCCTGGGCAAACTGTGCCAGTGCTCTGTTCCCCTCCCAGTGAAAGTATCTCCTGATGTTCAGGGGGAACCTCCTGTGGTCCAGTGTGTGCCCATCGCCTCTGGTCCTGGCACGCAGCAAAAGTAGGAGCCAGCAGGACCCCGGCTCCTGGGGAGGGTGGTGCCTCTGGTCCTGGCACGCAGCAAAAGTAGGAGCCAGCAGGACCCCGGCTCCTGGGGAGGGTGGTGCCTCTGGTCCTGGCACGCAGCAAAAGTAGGAGCCAGCAGGACCCCGGCTCCTGGGGAGGGTGGCTTGGGGCATCTGGGGGGAGCAGGCTCTGGCTCACGGGCTCCTAAAGGATAACGCCTTCGCCTGAACAGGGGCTTGAACCCTGGACCCTCAGATTAAAAGTCTGATGCTCTCCCAGCTGAGCTATCCAGGCTCCCGCCCGGGGGGGGCGGGACGCTCCGGACGGACCCCGCGGACCCCCCCTCGCTGGGGCACGGGGGGACAACGCGGGACACACCCGGCCCGCCCCGAGGGACCCACCGCAGCGGGGGGCGGCCTTGCAAGACAGGGACCCCCGGGACCCCCGCCCTGCCCCGGCGCGTACCAGCACCGGGTTTGTCCTCCCGGGGGGAGCCAAAAGCCAAAGTAGCGAGGAGGGGGAGGGGGAGGCGGAGGAGGAAGAGCAGGAGGAGGCGGAGGAGGAAGAGAAAAGCAGCACCGCAGCCGCAGCGGGCTGTGAACCGCCCAGCGCCCGCTCCCCGCACACCCGGGCTCAGCACTCGGCTGCGGGGCACGGCCCGGGCTGGCCCCGCCGGGGGCCCGATCCTGCCGCGGGGACGCGCCCCGGGAAGGCGCCGGTGCCGCGGAGATGCGCCGGCGGGCGGGCGGGCGAGGGACTGGGGGGGCGGCTGTGAAATGCCCTCCGCCCCTGCGCCGCCCCTCGCCCCTGCACCGCCACCCGCGGGAGGCAGAGGTCCGGCCGGGGAGAGGGGCGGCCCGGGGGGAGGGGGGGTCCGGCCGGGGAGAGGGGCGGCTAGGGGTGGGTCCGACGGACCCGAAGACATCTTCCCTTCAGCAGGAGAGGATGACTTTTCTGAAGCCAGCCCACTCTGCTGAAGCCTTTTGCTCCTCTCCTGGTCCAGAGGGAAGGAACGCCTCCCATCCCCACGGAGTGAGAGGAGGTGGGAGGCAGCACTTTCTGCCCCAGGGCCCAGCTCCAGCAAGATGCTGGGAAGGAAGATGATAGGAAGGATTTGCACCCGGAGGATCAAAAGGCCATGCTCCAGGTGAGCATGAACTCCCCCCGGCAGCATCCTCCGCTCAGCACCGGCCCATTGCCCCACGGGAGCACACTGGGAAGGCTGGAGCAAGCCCATGAGCAGCTGGGCCACCACCATGGCTCAGCACCATTCACCTCTGCTTTTCAAATGCTTTCCTCTGGCCTCTCCAGCCAGCATCAGGTTCAGGGGCAGAGGTTTGGCCAGGCATACGGCCATGCCATTCTGCTGACTTTCTGCTAATGCATTTCAAAAATAAATAAAAAAGTAATTTCCCCCATTGCACAGCCCCTCCCTGGGCACACAGCCCTGCACATGGCTCTCCAGGCAGCCCAAAGCAAGGAGAGCATCTCCTCTGCCCACAGCCCTGACCCTGTGCAGGCATCACTGCCAGTCTGAATGCAAAGACCAACAATTCTAAGAAGAAAAGTTAAACTCTGCCATAATAAGCCCTGGGGTAAGTAGACACCCTGCCAAGCAAGGGGCTGCCCAGTGAGGGGCTGTAGGGCGGAGAGCCTGACAAAGGTGGAGGATGGGGCAGGACTTGAGGTGAGCAGAGATTTCTTATTGCTCCTGTTCATGCTTCCTGGGTGTCCTCAGGTTTCTGTCTGCCAAGGAGAGCATGATCCCCAGATCCTTCCTCCCCTGAGCCCTGCATGCTCAGCTGGTGCCACAGAGCTCAGCCCAAGGGTGTTGCTGACCCCTGAGATGGGATGAGCAGCCCCTGCACCCTGGATCTGACCTCGGCATCTCCACAGTCAGTTTGTTCATCCTTCCTTTGCAGGGTTAGTAAGGCTTTCCTGGGGCAGAGCAAGGCTTGGGCACACTAGGATACTGGCTGTGTCAGGGGGATGGAGTCTCCCAAAGGAGTAGGTGAGGGTTGCATGGGCACGTGGAGCCATTTTCTGCATCCTCACATGGATTCGTAACCCCCTCCTTCTGAAACGCAGCACAGATGCCTTCAGAGCAGGCACTCTGGCTGCACATCGCAAAAACACCTGAAAAAGCCCACCTGAAGCAGAGATGTCACCCTCTTCTTCCTCCCCCTAGGGCTGGACTGTGCCCCAGGATCCCTGGGGACCTGCCAGCAGCTCCCAGTTGGTGCTCCAGGAAGGGTGAGCACTGGGCAGGGGCTGGACGGTTGGAGGGGGACTCAGGAAGGGACTGGCTCCTCCCTCCTGGGGAGGGGCACCTGGGATCGCCCCCCCTGCCCCCTGGCCCCTTCTGTCCTGTGCAGGGTTCCCCAGGGTCCCCAGTCCCCGGTGCAGGCAGGGCCACCAGAGCCCTCCCTGTGCAGGCTGGGGGCTGCAGGGGGTCCCCCCAGCCAGGGCTGGTACCGAGGGGTCACCTGTGGGAACCCAAAGCCTGCAGCAGCCAGGAGTTGCAGGGTCCCAGGGCCGAGCGCCTGGCAGGGGGCCACAGTGTGGGACAGCCTGGGCAGGGGGGCGTGGGGCAAGGGGCAGTGTCCAGGGTGGCATTGGGGGATGTGCTGCTGCCGTGTGGCATGAGGGGCTTCCCAGATGTGTCCTCACCTGTCCTAGCCCCGATGTCTTCTCCCAGAGGTTTGGGGACCTCCTGGCCACGTCAACAGCCCAGATCCTCCTGCACTGCCAAGGGCAAGAGGAACTGAGAGGTGCTGTATTCACCCAGGCAGAGAGCGCGCAGGGGATGGGCAGGGAGCAGGCAGGGGGTGGGCAGCCCTGAGTAGCCCCATGGGTTACCCCAGGGACACCATGCAGGGGGAAGCGCGTTGCAGCCACAACCGCAGCACACAGTGGAGGGATGCTGAGGCACCAGGAGGCTGCTAGATTTACGTGCTCACTCTGCCAGCACCCCCAGGCAGGGTACTGGGGGCGCAAAAAGCCCCTGGGCACGGCTGGGCTGCCTTGGCAGGGCATGGCATGGCCACAAGGCCAGTCCTTCGGCCCTCCCCGTCCCTCCTCCCCATCATGGCCAGCCCCTTGCAGCTCTCCCCTCCCCTGCAGCCCGGGTGCCTCTTGGCTGGACCTGCGTAAAAAATATAAAAGGCTGTTTTTCTTGGAGACGTCCAGAGGATCCTGGCTGAGCTCGCCATGGGGAGCAGCGGCGCCAGGGTTGTGTTGTTGACGCTGTCGCTTCTCCTGCAGCCCACGTCCCAGTTCTGGCTCTTCAATGTCCTCTTCCCACCCACGACCACCCCAGAAGCGCCCCCGACCAACAGCACGCCACCCGTGGTACTCGGTAAGGTCAGGCTGTCACAGGCAGCACACGGGGTAAGGGTGGACACGCTGGGTGCCACATGGCCCCCCGGAGCCAGTGGTGAGGTTGGGGTGCTGTGGCTGCAGTGACCCTTTGCAGGCTGGAGCTGGAGCCAGCAAGGAGGGGTGACACACAGCTCCCAGATCCCCTCCCACCTGCTGGACTGGGGATGCAGGGCTGGCTATGCCCCGGTCACAGCTGCCCAGAGCTTGGGGGACAGGCTGGGCACCCCAGAAAGCACATGGGGCTCTAATATCTAACAGCTAGCTCAGAGGGTGTTTCAGGGCTTGCTCGGTTCTGGGGGGACTCTGCTAGCAGAGGGATGGGGGCTGCAACACACCCTTGTCTGCTGCTTCCCACGGCTGCAGCCACTGGTGCAGTGGGCCAGTATCCACCACCTCTTGCTTCCCCAAAGCCCACACCGTCCCATGTCTTCGACCACTCCCAGGTGATGGTTAAGTCATCCTCTGCTGCTGCAGAAGGGCGTGCATCTCATATGCCACCCAACGTCCATCCTGCCTGGGGGATGGCATACAGGGGAGTGAGTCGACAGGCAGAGGTGCCCGGGGAGGTGAAAGGAGAGGCTGGGGCATCTCCTCGGGGAGGTGGGAGCAGCAGCCACCAGCTGGTACCTCCACCCTGCCTGGCTCTGCCTCCCTTTGTCCCCTGTGCCACTGCTGGAGAGTCAAGCTAGGATTTTGCCATAAAACCTCTGCTGAGCAGAGTTGGGGTTTTTCTCCTTTTATTTGAACCAAGCTGAGTTTCCCCTTTAAAAAGAGAAGAGAAAAAGCAGAACACCCCTGCTGCATTGCCAAAGGCTGATCCCTGCAAACTCCCTTCCCAGCGGCATCAGAGAGCAGGGGACAGTGTTTGGAGCCTCAGTGTCCTGGGGCTGGTCCTCCGTGGCCATGCTGGTGGCCAGAAGCCCTGGTTGGCCATCACCAGGTGCCTCTTCTCGGGACAACCTGTGATGGTCAGAGCATCTCATTGTGTCCCCAGTACCAGCCTCAGCCTCTGCCCCATGCCCAGCTGGGTCCGGCTGCCACATGTGCCACTCGGCATCCGTGTGTAGCCCATCCCCCTGGGCCGGGTGTCCTGGAAACCCCCAGTGCCCTTGGGACCATCGATAACCCCTCTGCCCCCACAGGAACTCCCTTAATAATTACCTAATGTCCTCTGGAAGGGAGGCAGAGCTCAGGGCTGTGCGCCGGGGGCAGGGATGCTGGCTGTGCACCCTCGGGAGCCATCAGAGCAGCTCATGGTCCTGTTCTTCTCACTGCCTGGGGAGATCCTCTCTGCCCATCCCTGCCTGGGGTCTCCTATGTCAGGGTTCACTGCATGGCCTGATCCCCAACCAGGTGCTTTGAAGGCAAGATTAGACCCTCTCCGTATCCCTGGGGAGATGTGAGGTGAGGGAGCTGTGAAGCAGATTGAGGGAGGCAACTACTACATCTTTGTCCCCTCTCGCATGGGACGAGGCTTTCAGAGGCTGCAGACATGTCCCTGCACCCCTCGGCCATGCCCCTGCCATGCTGCAGGCACCACGGGTTTGCGGGTGACATGGGTTAGAGAATCTCTAGGCCAGGCTGCCCTCGCACCCTGTGACAGGGACAGCACTGCCACTCCCCAGAACACCTGTGCCCATGGACTTCAGGGTGCAGGGAAACCTGAGGCTGGTGGGGACCTTCTCAGGTCAAAGATGCTCCTCACCTGCATCCTTTAGCCCCTGTGCCAGGTGGCATGGCTCCCACCCTGCCGTGTTTGTCAGGTCCCACAGCCACAGCAAAGCCCAGGTCTGGGTCCAAGCACAGCACAGGGCAGGCATCTATAGGGACATTAGGCCACAAAGCGGCTCGTGGTGTCCTTGGGGGAAGCGCCTTATGCAGGACATATAGCAGACAGTGCCTGCAGTAGCACTGAAGGTCCACACCATCTCCAGCTGTGCATTGTGGGACAGTCCTGGGACCCACTGGGGCACAAGATTCATCACCCAGGGCTCCCATTCCACCAGGCTTGCAGCCACTGTCCCCTGCAGTCCCTTCACCTCTTGTTGTCACCCTCGGGGTCAGCGTTGGCATCAGGAGCTGGCTCTTGGCTCCTGCACACCAGCTGGGAATGCTCCCCATGCTGTCTGTCCCCAGTGCAGGCACACATAACGGGGTGGCACCGGGATGGGTCTCCTATCTCTGCTGGGAACCACACTGAAGAGGCAGACCAAACACTCCAGTGATGGTCACCTTCCATCAAGGAAGCCCAGGTCGCAGATGTCACCTGTGAACTTGTAAAAACCACGCTGTGTTTACCATACACGCTATTTGTACTGAATTTCCAGTGTACAGTTCCGCTTGGCGCCAAGCTATTTCAGAGACCTTGTTCAGCCTGTGCAGAGGGTTTAAAGTTCAGGAAAACAGTACATGGGCTTCATGAGCCATCAGCAGGGTGACTTTCACCTCCCTGGGGACCCTGTGCATCCTTGAATGGTCCCATTACCCCAGGACAAGGTGCTGAACATGTGGTGGGGCAGGGTGGGAGGAGATGAGGATGGAAATGCAGCCAGGCAAGGGCAATAACCTGGGATGCCTCGTGCTGCTGGGGCTTGGCACATTTGGGCCAAGGCTGGCAGCTCTGGGGGTCACCCTATGGGAAGGGCTGCTCGAGGGGTCCCTGAGGATGTGTTTTTAGCACCACCTCCATGCTCACCCCGCCTGCGGGCTCCGAGCACCCTCACTGCTATGCAGAGCAGGCTGCTCTCTGAGGGTGCTGCAGGCATCCCCGGCTGGGCAGCCCCAGGGGAGTCCTGCTTGGGGGGCCAGGGGACGCGCTGGGCTGGGCAGCCCCATGGAGCCAGCGGGATGGGGTCTGTAGCTAGCTCTTCTCTCCCTCTGCGGTGCCTCCAGTGCCCGGGTGTCTCGGGAACCAGCTGGAAGCCAAGCTAGACAAGCCGGACGTGGTGAACTGGATGTGCTACCGCAAAACGGAGGACTATTTCACCATCTGGCTTAACCTCAACACCTTCCTGCCAGTGGGAGTTGACTGCTGGATCGATAACACCAGGTACCGCTCACTCCCACCCCGGAAGCTCCCCGGGGAAATGACCTACCAGGGATCTCCCTCCCCTCTCCTCCCCTGCTGGCCGTGACCTGGCACACATGGAAAGCCATGGGAACACCATGGAACTGTTTAGGAATACAGCTGGCTGGCTCCTGCTCCAAGCGCTCATCCCTTTCCCATGTCCCTGCCACGTGCTTGTGCCCAGCCAGACCATCCTCAGCACCCACCGGAGATGCTGCCACCCGGCCCGCGGCTGCAGGGCAAGGGGCTGCCGCTGCCTGCTCCGTCAGAGCCTGCCCCAAGGTGCCAGGCGACTGGCACGGATGCTGGCTTGGCACCAGTCCACCTCCCCATCCACACACAAGACTTGGAAAGAGCTGCTCAGGTCCAAGCTGCCACTCAGTGATCTCCACTAGCAGGGACATGGCTCTTCTGTTACTTTCTACCCTGTCCCCGCAGGGTGGTGTACAACCGAACCTCTCGGAAAATGTCCAATGCCCCGGGGGTGCACATCCGTGTGCCTGGCTTCGGCAAGACCTATTCCGTGGAATACCTGGATCAGAGCAAGCTGGCAGGTGAGAGGGGGAGAGGCATGGGGTGTCTGGGCATCCCACCTGCTCCCTGCAAGTGGTGTCCCCATGTCTCCAGTGGGGACTGGTTGTGCAGAGAGCCCAGGTCACCTGGGAGTGAGGGATGTTGGCCTCGGGGACATGGTCCCTTCGAGTGCTGGCAGGGACCACCCCACACTTGGCCCCAGTGCACATGGGATGCGTGGAGCCACTACCTCCAGCTGGAGCCACCAGAGAACGTTGTGTCCGTGACCAGGACGAGGGTGGAAAAGGTTGACAGGAGAAGACCACAGACCTAATTCCCACCTGTTCTCTTGGCCCATAGGTTACCTGCATACCCTGGTGCAGAACCTGGTGAACAACGGCTACGTGAGGGACCAGACGGTCCGGGCAGCCCCATATGACTGGAGGGTTGGGCCCCGTAAGTCCGGGGTTTGTGGGCAGGCCACCCATGCAGGGAGGGAAGCAGGATGGCTCTCAGGGGCTGGGTAAGCCGGCTGGTGTGGAGGAACCCCGGGACAGCGATGGGTACCTGTGGCAGTGGGTGCCCAGCGATTCGCAGTGCTCTCGTGTGAATGTGTGATGGCACCTGTAGGCTCTGCACCCACACCTCTCTCTGGTTGGGGCTCCTAGGGTCAGCCCTGTGGCCATGAGTGAGGTGGCCAAGAGCTGGTGCCCCTCTTATCTGCAGAGGAGCAGCCCGAATACTTCCAGAACCTGAAGGCACTGATCGAGGAGATGCATGATGAGTACCAGCGACGTGTCTTCCTCATCGCGCACAGCCTGGGCAACCTGAATATCCTCTACTTCCTGCTCCAGCAGACGCAAGCCTGGAAAGATCAGTACATTGGGGGTTTCATCTCCCTGGGTGCCCCCTGGGGAGGGTCCGTCAAGCCCCTGCGTGTCCTGGCGTCCGGTGGGTGACTCCTTGTGTGCAGCCACCTCTTTGCTTGCTTTCCCTCTTGCAGAAATGGAAGGCGGGTGGTAGGCAGGGAGAGGACGCAGTGGTAGAAGAGGTGAGGGACAGATGGTTGAGGGGTCTGTGGAGGCAGCATCCATGCTCTGGTGCTGCTGCTGCTGCAGGCAGAAAGCACTGTGAGGGTTCCTGCTGCAGCCCTGGCAGCAGGAGAGTGGCCCAGGGTGCACTGCGGAGCTTGCTCTGGTTTCCAGGATTGGGGCTGGTGGGTTTCTGTGTATGGAAACTGCTGCCAGAAGGGTCCACCTGCAGCCTGGCTCTTGCCAGACAGCCTGCACCACGCATAGGGTCAGCTCCTGGGCTAGGGGTGCTCCTGCAAAGCCCAAGCACCCACCCACACATCCTGGAGCCAGGAAAGCAGCCCAGGACACGCTCACCCTCTTCTCCCACCTCCCCAGCCATGCACACGCCTCCATCCATGCAGGACAGTGAGGCTGCTGGACCTTTGCTGCAGGCCATCCATCTCTTCTGCAGAAGAGGACATGGAGGTCACCCAAGGGACACTCACACTCAAGTGCACCACTTGCTTGGCTCTCCCCACATCTCAAAGCCCATCCCCCATAAGCTTTTCTGTCTTCAGGCTTTCATCTCCCTTAGCCCAGTTCCTCTTTAGTCTCTCCACAGCCCAGAAAGCCACAATCACTTGCCTAATGCTGACAGCCCAGAAAATCTACAAGTCACAAGCTGAGCCTCCCAAAATACGTGGAATTAGCAATCATGTGCTTGAAGTTTTTAACAACTGGCCCCTTGCATCAGCCTTAAGTCACCTCCTCATAGTTTTCTCTGTTGTCACAAGAGTCAGAGACATTTTAAAGGTCATCTGAGATTGTTGCACGGTCTTAGGACTCCAGACACACCAAAAATGCCAAGGCTTGCAGGAGACGTGCAGTTTGGCCACCTGCTGCCAGCACCCTCATGGGGCCCGGCTCATGCTGGTCCTGGAAAGCCCGGGGCTGGTCAGGGCCAGCTTTGCCTGCACCAAGCCCTCCTGCAGCTGGAGGTGTGATGCCGGAGAGAAGAGCCTGGAAGGTTGCTCTGGGTATCGGCAGCCAGACGGCTGAGGAGAGGATGTAGGATGGTGGGCAGGGCAGGGCTGAGCTGGGGGGGGGGAAGATCTGAGGGGGAACCATACCTCAGCCAGGAGGCAGCCCTGAGGTACTGCTGGGTGGGCTGATCATAGCACAGCTGCCCAGGGGGCCCCAGTTGCGAGGGTACATTTCCATGATGGTTCTGATGAGCCCCTGTGCATCCTGCAGGTGACAATCAGGGCATCCCACTCATGTCCAACATCAAGCTGCGTGAAGAGCAGCGCATGACCACCACCAGCCCTTGGATGTTCCCAACAAGCCTGGCCTGGCCCGAGACCCACGTTTTCATCTCCACACCCTCCTACAACTACACCTACCGGGATTACCAACGCTTCTTCACTGACGTCAACCTGGAGGATGGCTGGTACATGTGGGAGGACATGAAGGACTTGCTGAAGGACTTACCCCCTCCTGGGGTGGACACCTATTGCCTCTATGGCACAGGCTACCCCACCGTGGAGACTTATATATATGATGAGCATTTCCCTTACGAGGACCCTGTGGACATGATTTATGGCGATGGGGATGACACTGTCAACACACGCAGTTCGGAGCTGTGCAAGCGATGGCGCCACCAGCAAAAGCAGAAGGTGCATGTCCAGGAGCTGCGAGGGGTCGACCACCTTAACATGGTCTTCAGCAACCTGACGCTCAGTTTCATCAATGAAATCCTGCTGGGGAGCCCACAGGAGCCAGGGCAGTGGGGGCAGGTGAGATCCAGCCTGCAGGAGGGGAAGGAGGGGAAGACCCTACCTGGGCACAAGGTCCTTCAGGAGCCCAAAAAGAACTGAAAGGAACAAGGGCCAGCTTCTCTCTGTGCTGGTAGCCACCACAAGCTGCCATGCAGGGGAGCAAAGGACTCGGAGCTGAGTTTGGAAGGAAAAGGAGCATGACTGACAGCTCAGGTGGATGGGCTGGCACCCACTTCCACACTGAGTGTTTTTTCTTTTGGGAACGGCGATTAATTATACTCAGAGGCTTGTCACTTCCCACTAGCGGGTGAATAATTAACCATGCTGGCAGCTCATTAACACCACACTTATGAATTACAGCATACACACAAGTCCTTGCTGCTAGCAAGCCACGTTTAGGCACTTTAGAGGCCGTGGAGCCCACGGTGCCGTAGCCTCTGCTCACTTGGGACAGAGCAACTCACGTAAGGAGTGTGGGCTCTGACTTACCGGGGCAGTCATGGAGGTCGCATGGGGGTGGCACGGTAGGTATGGCTTACAAGAGCACCTCTGCCAGCTGCCAGCGTGCAGGCAGTGAGCTAGGCTCCTTGGGCAAGACCAACTCAAAATCAGCAGATTTACAAAATAATAAACACACTTTGCTTCTGAGTGCTGAGCCTGCCTTGTCCTTGCAGAGTGGGTCAGTAAAGCCAGCCATAACCAAAACCAGGCACTCACTGCCCGGAGGCACCCCCGGAGCTGCTGGGAAGAGCCACATGCTCTGCATTGCAACTGGGATTGGCAGTGCCACCAGGCCTGGCAAAACAAGCGGGGTGACAATATGATTGGGGTTGGTGACAGGGCCAGGGTGACAATGCAACTTGGGCTGGTGACACAGCCAGGGTTGGTGATGTGACCAGGCCTGGCAATGCAATGGGGACTGGCGACACAACTGGGGCCGGTGATGCAGCTGGGGGTGGTGACACAGCCAGAGCAGCTATGCAGCCAGGGCTGGCGACACAGCCAAGGCTGGTGATACAAACAGGGTGGCAATGCAACTGGGACTGGCAACACAGCTGGGGCTGGCGATGCAACCGAGGATGGAGATGCAGCTGGGGCGGCAACACAGCTGGTGGTGGTGATGCGCCGGGGCCGGCCGCGCTAGCGGGGCTGAGGAGGCAGCCGGGGGTGCGGCAGGCCCGGTGGCGGGGCGCGGGCTGCGCTGGCGGCCGCGGGCAGGGCGGGCTCCGCGCGGGGCGGGGCTCAACGCGGCGGGGCGGGGCCTTCACCCTCATGCCCCGCTCCTACTGGCCGCGGCGCTGCGGGCGCGGCGCCGATTGGCGGGCGGCGGCGCGTGCTCGGGGCGGAGGCGCGGGGGTCGGCCCGGCGCAGCCCACGTGCTGCCGCGCCGGAGGCCATGGTGTTGGGCCCCCGCGCCGCCCCCCGGCATGGCCCGCCGCTCTGCTCCTGCCCGGGCCCCCCGCCGCCGCCCCGCCCCTGCCCGGGCGCCCCGCCGCCTCGCTGCCCGCGGGGAGCCCGCCGCCTTTCGGAAACCGGCGCCGGGACGCGGCGGGGCGAAGGCACGGGGGGCCGCGGGGGGATGCGCGCCGCCGCCTCGCTGCCCCACATCGCGCGGGGCCGCGGGGAGGAGGGCGGCGGGCGGCGCAGCCCCTGCCTGCTGGTGGCCTTGCGGCCGCGCAACGTGGAGGCCGAACGGGAGCGCTTCTTCCGAGCCAGCTTCGCCTACGACCCGCAGTTCGAGTACGCCGAGCCGGTGCCCGCCGCCGTGCTGGACAAGTACGGGGCCGCCTCCGACCGCTTCGTCGCTCAGGTGAGGGCGGGGCACGCGCCGCCTGCGCCCCCCGTCGGTACCGCCGGTACCGCCGCCCGAGCCCCTGGCCCCCCGCCCGTGCCGTTGCCGCCCGGCCGCGGGGAGCAGCGCGGCGGCTCCGGGATGGAGTGCACAGCCCGGGAGAAGGCAGAGGAGGAGGGAGGAACCGGGGGAGCCCGGGCCCCCGCTCCCCGCCTTCCCCCCGCCCGTGCGGGCAGCACCCCCCGGTGCGGGTGGCCTGGTGCAGGGCAGCGTCACCGGCCCGGTGCCACCGGGACGTGCCGTGGCGGGGCCGGGCCGCCTGCATCCGCTGCCGGCTCTGCCCCGGCTCGCCCCGCTCAGCAGCTTCTGCACACTGCCCCCAGCACCCGCGCCTGCCTGGTGACAGCTCTGCCCGGTGACAGCCCCGCCGGTGCTGGATGATGCTGCCAGCACCCAAGCCGGCCCCTGCTTGGGCGCACGCACGCACTGGCTGGGCGCTGGGGGCACCTGGCCGGGGTTGCTGTGCCCTTGTTGCCGCAGAGGTAGTGGAGGGGCTGCATGGGCGGGGGGCCGCAGTGCCCCGGGGGTTAAGTCTGGCATTGTTCTGCGGGGCCTAAAGGTTGTCCGGTGTGGCAGCATCCTTAAGGCATCAGCAGATGCAGTCAGCGCTGATAATCGTTGGTGCAGGCTCCGCTGAAGGAGTCTGTATTATTTCACTTAACTTTTTCCAATGCCCATACGCTACCAAAACGTTCCCGACTGGCTCCTGCCCGGGTCAAAGTGGTGCATGGATGGCAGCGAGCGAGCAAGCGGCACCCGGTTGCAGCGTGGGCAGCAGGTAGGGCTCGTGGTGGGTTCGTGCTGCCCGCAGAGGAGCCTGTCCTGGCCTCAGGCAGTGGAGCTGTGCTGTCCCTTTGCTCTGTTCCTGGGGCCGGGACCCCCACTGTGCCCCTCCACCGCTTTGCTGTGGGGCTGGGGATCCCACCTCTGGCAAGAACATCCTTTCTGCCACACGGACTCTCTCACTTTCAGCCACATCCAAGGGACCTGATAACCAAACCTCTCGCTTGCGTGCCAGAGGCATTTCTGTACACCTTCTCACCGGGAGCTTTTGCCTGGTGTTTCAAATAACAGCTTCTTCCCGGATTTATTTATTGTTGTTTGGATGTTTACTTGTTCTTGCGTTACTTCCGATACCTCTGCCTGAATTATTATCCAGATGATTCAGGCTTTCTGTAAACAGCTTTCTAAGCAGTTAGTCATTTCCAGTGCCTGCCGTACCTCTGTCCTGGATAAGCTGGTGCAAGTGATGCTGTTGCAGGGGAGACAGTCTGACTCCTATAAAGACCTTGCTGGCTTTTTCAGTGTTTTCCTCCTGCATTTAAGTGCATTTCAGTCTCCAAGTAATACTGTAAAATGAGTTGTTCAGAAGCTATTTCTCCCTCTCCTTGCTTTCTCTTTTGGTACAGTTGACTTCAATATAGTAAAAGATGAATAATTGAGATAATTCTTCCTCTGTGCCTTACCTCAAATGACCGAAATTAAGTGTTCATAACCAGTGTGAATGGTCTCATCCTGGATCCTAAAGCCCTTTGCAAGAAATACTGTGTTGAGTGTTTCTGCCAATGTTTCTGCAAGTTCTTTGGTGACTGTGTGATGGGACAGTATTCATGTCACTGTTCCTTTGCTTGTCCCCTGCAGTAACCTCCCTCCAGTCTCTTTTATTTTAGGAAACCTTCTTCCTTGCCAGCTATTAGCTATAAACTGCTTTTAGTTTAAAAACCTGCATTAATCATGGAGCTTAAATAAATGGGACCTTTTGCTAAGCCAGCATCTTTGGACAAGAGCAGACAAACCAGTGCCAGCTCCCTGCTTCCAGCTTGCTGCTCCACCAGCTGCCTCAATGCATGGGCTTGGGGGGGTTATTTTATTTTTTTAGTAGAAAATTTAAATAAGCCAGAAGGATTCTTCTAGCCCCACAGAGGCTCGTCACCCTGGAGATCACGTCCCTGGTTTGTCATGGGAATGTGAGCGGCACCAGTATGGAGCTGGGGCTGGAGGATTTGTTATCCCACTGCATATGGTGGGTGCACAATTTTGGGCTGCCTGGGGATGCTCAGCAGCCTCTTGGAACACTAAACCTAAACTTGGTATCTTAGGAATTTTGCCCGGCGGGAAGTGTGCTGGAGGTTGGTGAGGAGCATGCTCTTTGGTTGTCTTACTCCTGGGCACCAGCTGTGCTGGGTTTCTCTTGGCTTCATGCTTTAGGTCCCCTGCGGGGAGAAAGCAAGTGGCTGAGCAGAGGTAGGAGGAAGAAATGGTTCTTTTTGCTGCTGCTGTCAGCAGGAGGTACCTTATGGTGCTGCCAAAAAGATCTGGATCAGCAAACAAAACAAAAAATCCAAACAAACCAATGGCACAAAACAAACCCACAAAGCTTCTCCTGGAAAGACACAGCAACTGGAGAATAAAAATCAGCTGTGTAGAGAATACTGTCTAGGGAAGGAAAATCAGGACCTTCTGCTGCAGTAGAAGAGGCTGCTCGTCAGGCGCAGACCATGAAGCCCCTCTTACAGAGTGTTGGGTGGTTTGAGTGTTGTACTGGTGCTGAGCACCCATCCCCTGGTCCTGAGTGACCTCAGGGATGATGGAGGGAAGGGACCTGCTCCACAGGGCTCCCGCCGCTGCCTAGAGCCCCTCTCAGAGCAAAGGGGGTTGCTCAGCTCAGGAGGTAGAGTGCGCACCATTCAGGAGTTGCGCTTGGTCCTGGGCTGGGAAGCTCGGCGGCAGCTCAGCCAGGTTTAGGGATTCAATCAAACTGCTGGAAAAACTCCAGAACTGGTTCAAAGTCATCATCATCTACTTTGGAGTATATATTAGTAGGCTGGAGAGTCATTGCTTGAAAATGTCTATAATGAAAACTCACTTTTGGAGAAGGAAATGTGCTAATAAATGCTCCTATTTTATAGATGCTCTATAAATGTTAATGCTAATAAGATAGCATGTGCTGCTTTTATTAGAAGGCTGTTGGTGTGCAGCAGGCTGGTTGTGCTGTGACCCTGTTGGAGGAGGAGGAAGCAGCATCGCTGCAAAGGGTGATGCATGGCCTTACTGCCATGCTTGCTGTCCAGCACTCCAACAAGAAACTCGCAGAGTAAAAAGGAGGCTGATAAGCTAGACCCTTTGTGCAAGCACTACACTTTGAAAGGAGCACCAAAAGCAGAAAAGATGAAAAAAATCATGGCTTTAACCTCCAGAGGCAGCATGCTGTGATGATGCTGTTTCACTTCTGCTTTGCCCAGTACCCACAACAGATGCTTGCAAGGGTGATAAAAAGCAGAAAGAATATCCTGTGGGTTGTGCTGATTGCCTTAAGGGTCCGTCTGGCCTGGTGGCTACCTCCAGCTGGCTCTGTCTCCTTGGTTTGTTAGATCTTGCAAAACCATATCTTGCTTCACAGGCGTTTATCGGGGATTATCTCCGCTGGGTTTAATTGTGCGTGGGGTTTTAAGGTGTATTTATAAGCAGGGAGGGTGCTGGCACTGATGTTTTGTTTCTGCATGCAACAGGCAATCAGGATCATTCGTGCTGTCCTGGAGAAGTATGGCACCTACGAGAGCTTCGAGGTCGCCACAGGCGGGAGGCTGCTGAGCAAGTGCCAGATCTGGTCCGTGATCCGAAAGTACATGCAGAAGGAAGGCTGCGTGGGAGAGGTAATCTGTGTCCCTGCTTTGTTACTTGTAAAATACAGCTGCAAAATATTTATTTTCTGATAAAAAGGATTCAGATTAAGAAATGTTTTGGGTACAAAGAAGTTTTTCTACTCTGATCCGTGGTGTCCTTTTGTCTCCAGTTTGGCTGCCTTCACTGTACACCCCAGCGTTAGGACATGGGTGCTGGTTCCCCACCAATTTCTCGTGATTTTTTCAGGGTATATCAATATATTCAGTTTATGCTTGAGAGGGAGAGAAGCTGCTGCTTGTCTGCGTGGCCATGTGAGCAGCCTTTTGCTGCATGCATGAGGCATCAATTACTGTCGGGAATGCATCTCTTGCTGTTGGCAGTGCATGGCAGGCATCTCCGACAGCTGCCTTTGCTCGCATGCCCAGAAGCAAAGCTGGGGAGAGAGATTTCCCACTGTCCTGTGGGATTTGCCAGGTTACGGCACTTTGAAACCCCAAGCTTGGGTTTTAAGGCTGGGAGGTCCGTGGTTAGGACGTGACGGTTGCCAGGCAGAAGTTCGGCATCTCTTAATCCAGTTTCTCCATGCCCCCAGCAGCACCTGGTGTGGGATGTCCCACAGCTTCAGTTAAGGGGCGTTTTTTGCCCCTTCTGCCAGCAAGGTGTGGGCAAAGTGCTTCCACTGTCCTGGTTCAAGTGCTGAGAAGGGTTTCTGGACCTGGCTTTGCTTTTTTTTGTCTTTCAGGGCTGCCTTGGGCTGTTGGCTGCGGGGCAGAAGGCTATGCAGTGCTGGCTGGGGGAGGGGGGGCCTTCCTCACGCTGCCTCTTGGCCGCACTGTTTTTCCTACCTCTGTTTTTTCACCTCCATCTCCAAACAGGGCCCTTCACAAGCATTTCCCTGAAGCATCAACTTGCTTGGTGGTACCCAGTGCGTTCCATGCCTGGAAAAGCGGGAGTGAGTGGTTCCCTGAGGTCCCACCTGGCCAGGGGACTTTCCGCCTCCAGTCCTCTTGGTTTGCCCTGATTCCCCCTGGGGGTGTCCCTGGTATGCGGATTTGGCACCTTGGTTCCTCCTGCACCTTTGCTTAGGACAGAAAGGATTTCTGCAGATCTCTTCCTATAACTCAGCTGCCTCTTAGTGCCCAGAACCAGTCCCCATATGCAGCCAGGCAGCCTTACAGACCCACGCTTGTGACTTGCTGGTTGTGGTCTGTCTCTTGATTTTATTGATTAAATACAGCTGTTCCACTCTTCTCCATTAATCTAACCCAAATTCAGCTCTGGCTGGGCAGAAAGACTTTTTTTTTTTTTTTTTTTTTTTTTCTTCCATATTGGTGTACAACTGGCTTCCTTCCAGCCCTGTATAATTTTCCCTTTGCTCAAGGGCATGCAGGGTTCAGTAATTATGTTTGCTCATCGGCATGCAAGGTACATTGCTGTTTTATCTGAAACTTTTGGTAAGTGCTTTTAAAACAACTAAAGTGTTTGTTTGTTGCTACCTGCTAGAAATCTTGCTGAATTGCTCTGGTGCAGGGAAGAGGGAAGGGTTTCATCTGCTGTCAATACAGCGGTGTTGCCAAAGCTCGCTCCCTGTACAGGGCGAAAACCTGCGGAGCTTCTGCTTCGCTGATAATTTTAAATTATCAAAAACAATAACCCTGGCAGGGACCTGGGGGGTTTCAGATGTGTATCCCCCACCCTGTGGCTGTCTCTGGGATTCTTCACTTTAGCCTGCTGTGCCTGGTCTGTTCTGCTGTCCTGTTTGCTTCGCTGATACATACTAATTGTGATGGGTTGCTTAAAAAACCCCACAAACAAACTAAGGAAGAAACTGTCGCGCAGGGGGCTGCGTTAGCCCAGACGGACCCGCTGCTGCGTCGCTGCCTGCAGGCAGTCGGGGCAGGCGGCGTGCCAGGCTGGTGGCAGTTGCTGCAGGCAGCTGCCCCTTGTCCCTGGTACCCATCATGGGTGAAGGCAGGATCCCACTGTCCGGCGCTGCAGGCAGCATGCTCGTGGGTAAGTATCTGTACTATAATTAACTTTGTGTCTTCAAAAGCTTCTTTGTCCAAGCCGCAGATCCTGAAGCTCTTCTGCTTTTCTTCTGGCTCAGGACCGAGGTGACGCTGCCAGATCTCAGAGGTCTCCCTAGGGATTTCGGTGAGCTCCCAGCCTGCAGCAGAGAAAGGCCTGGCCCCGTTGGTGAGTACTGCGTGGCAGTCCCCGGGGTTGTGAAATGTGAGCCAAACAGCGCTAGCTAGCATCTCATGGGATCCCATCGGTGGTGCCCCTCCACCTCTGAGCTGCTTAGTACTGGTGCTTTCTTGGCATGTGAGGTCCTGAGCAGTGCCACAGAGCTGGGGAGAGGCAGGAGCCTGTGCCCCGGCACCGTGGGGGCTGTCAGCAGTTGTCCCTCAGTTCCTGGGGATGAGCTCCTTCTCCATCATCACATCCCTGAAAGCTGAACAGAAGCTTTGTGGACCATGAGGATGCGCTGGGGATCCTGCTGAGAACAAGGTCACAGACCCGGGGAGCTGGTGTTGCTGCTCCAGTAACAGGACTTTGGCTGGAGTCACAGCCCCTGTTGTAACAGCATCTGCAAAGCTGGAGGGTCCCAGAATAAGGCAAGTGGTGCTCGGTGGGTGGATGGGCTGCTGCAGCTGGAGAGGGGCTGCAGGCAGCTAATGGGGCTGTGTGAAGCTGCAGTCTCCAGCAGTGCTGAGAGTCCCTTCCCATTGCTCCCGGGCAGCTGGCTCTGCACGGCGGGGCTCTTGGCACCTCTCTTTCATAAGAAAAAACAACGCTATATCTCTATGTTGTCAAATAAAGGGAAAAAATAAAATAACCCAAGCCAGTGCCTCTTAAGAAGTCATCAGGCTGACATCTGAAGAATGACATTGTGGCATTTTGCCCATTGTCTCACCATGGTGGCCCCTGGGCACGTTCACATTTTCGGTTCTTGTGGGGATACGGCAACCTGCAGCTGTACCCGTGGCTGCAGGAGCTTTTGTCCTCTCCAAGCAGCGTCTTTCCCAATCCCTGGATCAGTCTGTTTCCATCCTCATTCCCCTGCCCCACTCTGTCCTGGGATCTTTGCATCCTTAGGACAGGGGTGGGGAGTTTCTCTCCAGCCATGGGAGCCCTGTGCCTTCCTGAGCTGGCGAGTGTTTCTGCCTGCAAAACCCCTGCTGTTGGTTTGCCTGCCTGATCGTGAACCGCCGCAGAGCTCCTGCCGCAGGTTGCACCGATTGCTGATGCTTCTTCGTCCTGAATCAGCTTCCTAACTGCTTCACTTGATGCCATCGAGCTCTTGTACAGCGAAAAATAGTTTCCACTCCATATAATCAGGTTGAGTGTTGCTGTTTCTGTTGCCTTTACCTTTTCTTCATCATGAGAGCAGGAAAAACAATAATCAGAAGTGCTCCCTCTGACTTGAATTCTTCCTCTAAAGGCTTTGGGATGTTCTCGCTTGGAGTTTTTCTTGATTCCTGAAAACCCAGCCAGGTTACTTCAGCTACACCCTTCCCTCTGTGTGCAGCCTCCAGCAGTGTGCAGCTTGTTGTACACTGAAGTCTTCTGTGCTCTTGGGTCTTCCTTCAGATGCCGGGTCCCAGAGAGTGCTTTGTTACGCGTTTCAGTTCTTGCTGCCTTGCTGAAAAAGGACTTGTGCAGGACCTAGTTTCAGTGCTGAGCATTGCATCCTCGAGGGTGCTGAGCATCGCACCCTCAGCATCGTCGGCTGCCTCTTATTTTCCAGCCACTTGCTGCATTTCTCTTTGCTCACCTGGTGCATGGTGATAGCAGATAGGAAAAGAAAAAGGAAAAAAAAATTGGGTTTGGGCTGTTCAGCCTGCCTTCTGTTCAGGCAGGGTAGCGAAGGTTGCGGGACAGCACTTGCCTTTCCAAGGTTTGTCTGGGCTCGTTTGGTGCTCGCCTTCAGTTGTACGAGCAGGTCGTGGGTACAGCAGCCCTGTGCCATTGCGAGATGGGGGTACCCAGCCTGGTGACAGTACTTGTCCTGTAGCATAAAGCCCCCCCCACCCCTCAAATAATATAAAAATCAGCTCATTGGGCAAGCTCAGCCCTGGTAGGATGCTCCGGGTGCTAGCCTGGAATAACAGCAGGGAAGATGCGGCATAGGATGCAGGACATGGCATTCTCAGTACAGCAGAGGAAAAAGCCATGGATAGGTGATGGACAGATGTCTGGGTTATAATTAAAAGAGATTTCTTCAGGGGTGGGATTAAGATGCCAGTGCAAATGGGAAGGGAGAGCTGGCTGGAGGTCACTGGAACAGCAGGAGGTGAGCTGTGTGGAGCATTTATCTGTGTACCACCAATACGGTTAAACTCCTGGGTTTATATATTATTTCTCTTGCACGTGTGCTCCAAGCGTTGTTTTCAGAGATGGCTTTTGAACTCGCACAAGGGAAACTTGAAGTGCTCGGGGGATGCCAAGCAAGCACCAGCCTCCCAAAACCCACCAGCTGGGCTGGTCCCGCTCCTACCTCCTATGGGGACCCTGGAGCTGTTGAATCGCTGCCGCCTGAGGCTGGTGGCCAGAGGAAGCCAGCTTAACCTGGCCGAGGATGAGCAACTGCAAAATGGAGAAAAGCAGAGAGGAGCAGCCAGCAGGGTGGTGTGGGAAGGGGTACTTTTTTAAATAGGCTTGGGCAGAGCAGGAGTGAGAGCATTTATCTTGGGGAAGAAGTTAGTTTTTCTGTATCTAGTTTCCTAAATTCCAACCTCTTTGGGGTGGGTTTTTTTCCATATAGGGGCAGTGAAATATGACAAGGCAGCAAGGTGTGGACCTGGCCTTGGGGACCACTCCCAGCCAAGCATCCTGTATCCTGGCAGCAGAGCTCTGTCTGACACAGTGCATCATCTCCAGGGCTCCCTGTAAGAGCCACACGTCAGGCAGCAAAGACCCAGGGACTGTCACAGGGTCTGGGCACCAGTTCTGTGCTGCAGTGTCATCGAGGGAACAGGAAAGCGCTGCGACAATGGAATGTATTCCTCTTCTTCTTTCTTCTGGTTTAAACTCTGTCCCCTGGCTCTCCCCATCCCCTCCCACGTACCAGGATTTCAGCCGCCACTAGGTGCATTTGGGATTGCCATTTCAGATGTCCAGGCAATGGTCTCATCACACGGAGCTGACCTAATCGATGGGAATTGGTTACAATCATACCAAAACCTGGCTCATTCTTACCTCCTTATTTCTGCTTGTGGTGAAGCCAAAACCTTCCCTGCCTGTTGTAGCCCCTGATGGGGCTGTTAGCAGGAGCTGGTGCTGCTGCCGAAAGTCTTCTCCCCACCAAGAGCCCCCTGTGAGAGCTCGTGTGAGGATCTTGCTGGAAATGAAGGTGGACCATATGACCAGTTTTAGTCTGGATCAGTTCCCTGCTTCAGTTTGTCCCAGGTCACCGAGGGCCGGATGTGGGAGAGGGCAGCAAACTGCAACCCTTATTTATTTTGACTTGTTTACTGGAGCAAAAATAAAGCTCACAGATGCTCATAAGTCAGAAGCGAACTGGCAAGTCTTTTCTCAGAATTGGAGGGATTCTTTTTCACGCTGGTAAATTTTAATCCAGGTAAGCAACTGCAGTCTTTAAGTATTTCATGCTGTTCATTTGCCCAGTGGTAGACTCTGCTGTTACGTTGCGCTCTTGGCTTTCATGAGCGGTTTTGCACAATAATAAATCTGAGTTAAAGCAAACTCAGTCTCCTGTCCTTTTTAAATAAGAGAAGAATTGTCACATAGTAATGTGTGTGCACATTTTCATCCTGAAAAGTGTCGGCTGTGAAGTGATAGATGTTTTTAGAGTTAATATGTATGTGGGGGAAGAATTTTGAGATTAAATTGATATGTGCCCAAAGGTGTCCTGAGCATTACTGCAGCTGGACCTCAGGTGTGAGAGCTTCCAGGGCTGTCTCCTCCAGCGATGCTGCAGGTCTGAAGTCAGATGGTCAGAAAATGCTGCTTGGCCAGCACATTAAATCCTGTTAACGTAGAGCAGCTGTCTTGGCTCCAGCCCTTGCGGTAGCCAGCTTTCCCAAAATAGCCGTTTTCTTCTATATAAAGATATTTGCCAGTCATGCGCGTGCATTGCTGGCCCTGCTGTGAACTTTGGCCAGCAGACGTGGTTCCCTCCGGGAGGGTGCACTGGGGGGGACCGTCCTCACTGCCCATGTCTTGCAGCCTCGAAAGGGAGAATTTGCAGGAGAGTCCATGAAAATGGAGCCAGAGCCTTGGTTCCCTTGGGCGATATTTACTGGGGGGTGTCTAGAGGTTGGATCCATAACCAAGCGGGTGCTGTTAGTTGTTTAGGTGACCAAATTTACTGTGCCATCCCATTGCTGGTGGGACTGGGCAGGTCTCTGGAGCACGCCTGTCATGTGTGGCTATAAAATTGTGGGGAGCCTGTGGCGATGAGGTGGGGCAGGGGATGCTGAAGCCAGAGGGATGCTGGAAGAGGCTACGCAGGAGCTGCCTGCTCATGTTTGCTGGCTGTAAAGAGATTAAAGGAATTACCTCAGACCCCTGTGGGGTCATCTCTTTTGGTACACCCTCAGTGCTGGCAGTGCTCTCCCTGCCTGCTCCTACTCTCTGTGGTTTCTTTGGGGAGCTGCAGCACAAGCTGGTGATGGTGCAGCGGTGCCGGATGTTGCCGACCACGGCACTGGTGACTTTTTCTGACCATCTGGCACCATCTCAGCTTCTGCTTAGAGCCAAGACCCTGCTGAGCATCTTGTCCCACAGCAGTGCTGATGGCAGTTGCCTTCTTTTTCTGCAGGTGGTGGTGCAGCTCACGGATGACCTCCTGTCCCAGGCGGTGATGATGGTGGAGGACAGCCGGCCGACACTGGCCATCAACCTGGCTGGAGCCCGGCAGCACTGGCTGGAGGGGATGCTGCGCCACGAGATCGGTCAGCAGTGGGGTGGCTGTGGGTGATGGGCAGAGTGGGGTGATGCTGTGAGCATCCTCTTGTTGTCACTGAGGTAACAGTCCCAGGGCTGCAGGGACCACGGGCCAACGTCATACTTACTGGGTCCTGCAAGGAGCATCCTGGAGGGGTGCTCCTGCATGGGTTTTGGAAAGTGTTGAGGCCACCTGGGTGCCTCTCCATGTGGGGAGTGTCCAGCACCCACCCATGTGGCTGTGCCTGTTGCCCACCCCAGGCACCAGAGCAAGCAGATGTCCCATGGCAGCATCTCCAGCCAAGGATGGCAGAGGCACCCATGGGTGCTGGGTCTCAGCCTCAACCCCAGTGACTCAGGGGGGGTGAGAGCCCAGCTTTTTGGAGGGCACGGTGGATGGTGCTCACTCCCATTCCCCCTCCCCAGGCACCCACTACATCCGGGGGGTGAACAACACCCGCCAGCCCTGGCACAGCTCTGAGGGCCGCAAGCAGTACAGCCTGAAGCCCGCTAACCCCACGGAGGAAGGCTTGGCCAGCCTGCACAGCGTCCTCTTCCGCAAGCAGCCCTTCCTGTGGCGGGCAGCCCTGCTCTACTACACCATCGAACGAGCCAGCCGCCTCTCCTTCTCCGCCCTCTTCCAGGATCTGGAGCAGTACGTCCAGGATGCCGGTGTCCGGTGGGAGTACTGCGTGCGGGCTAAGCGGGGCCAGACCGACACCTCGCAGCCAGGTACTGCTCGGATGGTGTAAAGCCTTCGGGGTTTGGAAGGGATTTTTTTAAATTTATTGTTCTTAAGACAAACCAGAGGCGGGGATGTTTTGCTGTTGGGTGGGTTTGAGTCTCACTGGTCCTGTGGGCACAGCAGCCTTTGAAATGGTGGCTCTGCCCACCCCTGCATCCCTCCCCATCCCCAGCACCGCACTCCTGCGGGTTTACACTTGTCTTTATGGCAGTGATCTTTTACATGCTGGCACAGCACAGCAGCTCTTTGGCTGCCTAGGGTCAAGTGGGCGTGGATGAGGCCCCCCAGGGAACCCCGTAAGTTGGTTGCAGTCTGATGGGAGTGACTCACACAGGCTCCTGGGGAGGCAGTAGCCAAAGGAGAGGAAAAATGAGCATTTCTGGAAATGCATCTAGATTCTTGTAGTGGTTTACCCTTAAAAAAAATAAATGTATTGGGAGGAAGGGTGAAAGCATTCTAGTGAGAGGAAAGAGCTCTTGCTGCCTCCGTGGTCCCTGGTGCACTGCTTCTCAGTGCTCGTCTGTTGGGACCCAGTGGTCCTGGCCATGGCACCAGCAATGCCTGAGCCCTGGTGCAGTTGTGTCACCCTGAGCCAGTGCCATCACTCTGGTTACTGCGGTCAGCAGACATTTGGGGGAGCTGGACTCTCACTTCCCAGCCTTTCCCACTCTTCCAGGCTGTTTCAGTAAGGACCAGGTCTACCTCGATGGGATCCTTCGCATCCTACGCCATCGGCAGACCATCGACTTCCCGCTGCTGGCTGCACTTGGAAAGGTAACGCTGGGGTGGGGAGCAGCTGATCCTGGATCCCTGTCCCATCCCAAAGCTCCTATGGCCCCCCTCAGTCCCACGGCTTCCCAAAAACAAGCCCTGGGCTGTCAGCCCTTCAGCTCTGCGCTTTCCCTGTTCTTACGGGTCTCGGTGGAGCAGGGGAAGGCTGTGCTGGGCAGGATGCACGGAAGAAAGGGACAATCCGTACTCCTCCGTGGGAGACCTTGGGGGACATGCTTGAGCCAGCAGGTTAAGCTCTGCCAGCTGTGCCACTGGCCCTCTGCCTCAGCTGCAGCAGTCCTGCTGTCACCTGTCCGTGCAGTGACAGAGCATGGCCAAACCCACAAATCCTCACAAATCCAGCACCCCCCTGAGCAGCTCTGCCAGCGCCTCCCTGTAGGCGTGCACGTGCGTGTGTGTGTCTCTGTGTGTCCTGACGGGGTGAACCAGGGGGCTGCAGCAGGGTCAGACATCTGTCAAAGTTTGGGGGGCTGGGGGCTGACCATCTTCCTGCTTCCCATCAGGTCTCCTATGAAGATGTGAATCGGCTGAAGAAATTTGGGGTCCTGGAGAAGGCCCGCATCCCCCATTTCATGCAGGACCTGGAGCGGTACATGAAGCAGTTGGACCACATTGTCACCACCAATGGGCTGAACGAGGAGGAGCTGGAGCAGCTGCTGCCTGACTGAGGGGCATCCCCCCACAACTGGCACCCCAAGGGTGTGACTGGTGCCAGTTACTGGCTATTTATTGGGGCTGGAGCCTGGAGGAGAGGACAGAGCCTGAGCCTCCCCCTGCGCCCAGGTGGCCGCTGTGCATGTACTGCTGTGTAGGGTAGCATGGCCGAGAGGGCTGGTGTGGTTAGTGTTGATGTGTTCCCTTCCCACCCTGACACCCTGTGCATTTTGGAGATTGCTGCGTGGCTCCACGTGGCTTTGGGGAGCTGGAGAAGAGGGTTGAGAGGGAGCGAGGGCAGAGCGGGGAGATGCACTGGGGCCCCGGAAGTGCAGGAGGTTGTGCTGGGGTAGTTGCAGTGGGTGGAGGGTGGCCGTAGTGTACCGAGGTGCTCTCAGCACAGTGGGGGCACCTCCTCGGGGCTAGCAGACAGCAGGGGGCTCTGGGCTGTACCTGGCAGCCCTGGTAAGGAATAAGGGCTGGCCTGTACCCATTGGGTGCCCGGTGCATGCGTTTCCCACTCCCAACCCCTCCCCTCATGCCCCTTGCCAGCAGCAGGAAGGACTTTAATCCCCCAAATATCAACCTGTGCTCTCCCCTCCCCCACCCAGTTATTTGCCCACAATTAACCAGTGCTCTGCACCCCAACTACAGCCATTCTGATTGGCTGTGAGGACTCAGTGTGGGGACTGGGGTTGATGTTAGGAAAAAGCGTTTAATAAAAATGATGTAATGGAAACAGTATGTGGGCAAAAGGTTGTGGGTAGCATCAAAAGCCAGGCTGGCACCACTGTGAGCACTGACTGTGTGTCGCACTTGCACAGGCAAAGCTGCATGGCTCAAGGCTGGTGCGTCAGTAGCAGGAAGGGGTCACCGGAGCGTGTAAACAACATACTGGGCAAGGACAATGTTAATAAATCAAAGTAGGCAAAAGCGGAAGCAGCCCTGAGCTGTTCCTGGTCTCCAACACATGATTGCTGTAGCAGTCATGGCACCCTGGCTGTGCCACCCCTTGGAAAGCCTTTTTTTAAAAACAAAACAAAAAAAACCTGTGTAGATTTGGGTTCAGCTTTGTTGCCTTTTGTCCCACTGAGCTCCTGCAAAGGTAGCAATGGCCAATTTGTGGCTCCAGAGATCCCAGGCTCAATCCTCCCAAGCTCAATCCCAAAAGCACCAGTTTTGGCTGCAAGCCCAGTTCACAGCACCCCCACGCTCCAATCTCGCAGAAACTGCAGGGTGTAGATGCTGTAGCAGGCTGGGCAGCACAAAGCAAGCCTGGGAAGGGATGAGACTGCTTCTCTTGAGGGATTTTGCTTTCCTCCACTCCAGGTCTCCAAGAACATGCTGGCATTTTTATCAACTCCCCTCTGCGAGCAGCCCTGTATGAATGCACTGCCAGCACAGTCAGTTAGACTCTGCTCTTTTATTACTATTTCCTTCAGCATTGCAATCCTTGGAACACGATACGGCACTGCTTTAAAAAGGTATTTACACATATCCCAGCATCATCCCCCTTGTCATCCCAAGGAGCAAGGCCTTGGCTGGTGCTAAGAAGCAACCAAGAGAAGTCTCTTGCGGCCTTTCTAGTGGAATGGCAGCAATGACAGAGGGCAGCATAGCTACTGCGATGGTTTCGGTCGCATCCCTGATGAAATAACAGCATGGAGATGAGAGACAGCGTTAATCTATCTCCCCAGCCAGGGCTAGAAGCGCTTCATCTGGCGGCGTTCTTGTCGGCGTTGCTTCTTCTCGTTTGGCTCCTGACCAGCAGGTGAAGAGTCGGCTGTAAGCCAGGGCCCCAGGATGTTCACCCACAGGAGGTAGAGAGCACGCCCCGGAGCCTGCAAAAACACAGGTCACTTTGGGGACAGCTCTGACAGGGTAGTGCTGCAGGCAGGAGGGCTGGACCTACTGAGGAAGCCAAAGGAGCTGGAGTATCTGTACAGGCTGGATCAGGAGCATCACAGGATGCATGGAAATCAAAGGCAGTGGCAGGTGTCCAAAATAAATGGCCTGACTTCATATGGTTTAAGAACTTGCATACATATACAGCCATCAGGCTTCACATATGGAAATACCAGCATCAGGACTGAATTATGCAGAAAGATTCAACTGCCCAGACATTCTGCCTCTCCCTTCTTCAGAAAACACCCGCATTTCTCTGAATTAAAAAAACAAGTGATCGAGATGGTCTTCAGGGGACAGCGAGCCTAGGCTGCCCCCTGCCAGGCCAGCTAGAAAGGAACTTGTGAGTAAGGACTGAAAGGAGAGAACTTTCTTTGCTCCCAACATTGCCTTGTCTTATCAAAGCAACTGTGGGATTTTTTTACCTAACATGAGACTTTTTGTCCTTCTGCAAAAGTAGTTTTAGCTGGGGGCACATGACAAATGTTTCAGGAGTAGAAAGAGTCTGATGTGTTAAGAGGAGACCAAAGCCTACAGCATTTTATCTACCAAGTGGCACAGTGTCCAGCAGTTCCCGGCCTCAGTCTGGGCTGGTGAATGACTGAGAAAACCAAACAAGAAGAAACACAGGCTGTTTGTCACAGTCACAAAAAGACTCTAAGCACAAAGATGGCTTTGATCTGCCTCATGTTTCTTACTGCCCTTTCACAGGACCAGAGAGAAAGGCCAAGGCCAGCCTAGTTTTTGCATGGTTGACCCAGAGGGATCAGGACTTCTATCCCTTGTACAGCCTCATTTTTAACAAGATTTGACAGGGAGATTAAAAAATTTATCAGAAAATAGTTTTGGTCTGAAACAGGACACTGAAATTAAATGGATAAATAATGTCCTCAGTCATGAAGACAGGGAAAGACAGGGACAATGTAGAGCAATAAGGAAAACCACAGGGGCTTACCAAGAGCCAGAAGTACCAGACATAAAGCGAGAAGCAGCTCAGCACTTGGACTATAGCTGTCAGCAGGATCACATCCTTGAGGTGCCTGAGGGAAGAAAAGCAAAACATTAACCTTCTGTTCTAGCCCCTGCCGAATACACCAGCTCCTCTGCCAACACAGCCTGTCTACACTGCCTCCGGGGAGCAACCCTGCCCAGCCGACCGAAGAGCTGTCCCTGCACCTGCGCTTTGCCCCACATGGTGATCTAGAAGAATCAGAGCAGAAAACAAAATAAAGAAATAAAGCTGATGAGCTAAAGAGCTAGGCTCCCTCTGAAAAGGGACACTGAGAAAGCTGAGGGATGGGGGGGGGGAGAGGGGGGGGGAATCAGCAACAAACCCACCACCCTCACAGCCTACAACAGAAGCCAGCACCTGCCAATTTGACATGTATCATGGCATAAAGTATAGCTGCCCGTGGCTGGCTGCAATAAAGGGAAGCATGAATCTTCCCTGTGCCATTTCACAGGCTGACAGACACACTCAGGATCACCAAAGGGCCGGAGTGCTGCAAGGACATGCACACCATCACCTGCAAGCTGAGCTACAGCGACACATGTCTCCCCCTCCCCTCCTGCTTATCCGACTCCAGGGTCTTCCCCACCAGCCTGAGGCAGAGCTGAGAGCAGCTACAGGGAGGGGAACAAGCTGCCCACACCTCAGCCACCACTCTCGGGGGGGGGGACGGACGGGACCTGACACCCAAGAGAGGTGAACAGGGATGAGGTTTTCAACACAAGCCACAGGGAGTGCCATGACAGGTTAGAAATATGCCAACTTTCACTCCCATTAAATCATCATCTGCTGGAGTAAGAAACGCTCGAATCGCATCCAAGAACAGAGTCAAGAAAACAAAGGCAAAGGCAATGGTAATGAAACAGCTCGTCTCATTCTGGCCAGCACAGCACAAAGCAAAGTGACCAGAAACAACTGGTTTAGGCTGGGACACTGTCATCAACTCCAGACAGTGCAGAATCCACCATCAATAGCTCTGTGATGAGACACTGAAGTTCAGAAATCTCATGCATCACCGGAGGCCAGGAGGGTGATGGCAGAGCTCCCATGAACCCAGCTCTCCCAGAGACCAGCAAGATCGGTTTTCCTCAACCCCAGAGGAACACAAAGCATCTGTTTCAGTTACAGGCAGCATGAGAGAAATGCCCTCGTATCTGCAGCATTCCAGAAGCTGCTCCAAAAGAGCATGCATTCATCAGCTGTAGCACACTCAGCTGAGAGGCAAGAAAACATCCACCGCTTTCTGAAAGTAACCGCTGGCCCAGACTGGTTCCCTGATCCCCAAAGCTAATTTAGAGCACTTCACCAGACAGACACAGCCGGTGGGAGGAGCACTGAGTGTTTGTTAACACTTCATGTTCATGTAGCAAGCTTAAACTACTGAGACTTGCACTCATGGCTGAGGGCTCTGCACAGGCTCAGGTACAAAAGTACAGGGTAAGGATAGGAACTTCAGCTGCGCAGGTTTTGTCTTTACAGGTCCGCCTCCTCCGTGTTTTGCACAACCCATGCCTCGGACAAGCATCAATTCACTTTAACGTGTCATAAAATTCACCCCAACAGTGTACTGCTCAGGCAGAAAAACCTTGGAGCCTCAGTACTAAGGGAAGCACCACGACTGCAACCAGGACTGCGGCAGTGCTACAGCTGTACCCACCACCTTTTCAGAGCAGGCAAGGGGATCCCTGTGCTAACGCCTGTCAGTCATTTCCCCTGACAGCACCATCACACACAGGCACAGGGCAGTTACTGGGGCACCCACTCTGCCTCGGTGCCTTATACATCTCCCAAAGGCATCCCCCAACTAAGGGGATAGGCCAGACAGCATCAAACTTCTGTATCTTCCTTACCTGACTGCCCCATGCTGTGTTTCACAAAAAAGGGTATCCAAACTACCTAACACTTCCACTCAGAACCAAAACAATGTAAAACTGGAGAAAAGTGCTCAGCTGACCAGCAGGAAAAAGTCCCTGTAGGATGAAAAGGACATAAAGCGCCTGGCTCACAGAACACACTGGAAATAACCCCTTCTTTACAGACACCTCATCCCTCAGCTGAGTCCCTTATCTGAGTCACTCTGGCTGCAGGTACAAGATTTACTACTCCACTAAAAAAAACACAAGACGAGAGCTCATCCTGTGCAGAGACAGCAGGTTCTGTGCCGCAGAAGTCATTCTGACTGCTGATAACATCCCTGGGCATCTGCTGGGTGCAGAAATAAAACTTACGTTAAGAAAACCAAAAATATTTAAATCAATACATGGCCCTTCCAGCACAAGAACACTTGATGTGATGCAGACAACTCTGCTGGCAGCCAGGCCCCACTGTGTTTCTTCAAAAGCCTGGCAGCAAGGGAAAAGTGGAGGTAAACCTGGAACTGGAGGCCGAGGACATGGCAGGGAAGGGGACAAGTACCCCAGGTACCTCACTGGGCACGTGCTGAAGGACCCCAGCAGAAGGTGGGAAGGTGGGCCAACGGACAGAGGTGAGGGCAGGGAGGACAGAGAGAAAGGCCTGATGTGTCCACAACTGCCTGGCAGTGTTCTGTAACTACTTTGGGGCTTACCGTTGGAAAACAAGTAAATCTAGAAGGTATTTCTGCTGTTTCAGTATTGTTACCTCCTTATTTTATTTAACAGTGCTTTGCAGGGATTACTGTTGTGTGTTCCTTGACTGAATAAAAAAGTTACAGCACCACCAAGAACATTGGACAGGCAAACACTTGGCACTGTCTGCAGACAGACACGAGGAACACACAAGCAGAAGGGGCAGGAAAGGCTGAGGAGGTGAGAGCAGCTGGCTAGGACAGAAAGCAGGTTTTTCTTATGTGTAGAACAGTTCAAGATATGGTCAGTTTGCAGCCAGGATGGAGTAACTGGCAGTGTGTGCCCCTCTGCTCTGTCAAGCAGTGATGGTTTAAAAAGAAAACACATATCTGTGTGTTGCAGAAGCATGTCAGCGCTGTTCCTCCACTGAAAGACTGTTGTAAGCTGCTCCAGCTGATGCGTCTGGGATCTCCTACCTGCGTGCCTCAGCCCTAAGGTTCCAGGCTGACCTACCCACACAGCAGCTCACAACCAGTGCGCACCAGATCAAGCGCTCAGATAACAAGAAGTTTAGGTACGTTCCCAGAAAAAACGGCTACAGGCTTCCAGCAGCCCCATGCCCATGCCAGTGGGCAAGCTGGGGTGGGAGCAGAGGCCTGGCCTTCCCCTTTGAGGGCTCCCCTGGCTCTGCATGCACGCTCAGGCAGCAGGTCCTGCTCACCTGGACTCGTGCGGGTGTGGACACTCACTCTGCCATCCCCTGCTCCATATTCAGGTCAATTCCCCCGTCGGCAAGGCTGCCATCGTCTGTGAAAGACGGCTTTGCCATGGAGCTCATGGACCGGTAGCTGGTGCCATAGACCACGGAGCTGAAGACGAACGCTAGCTGCAACAAGGGAACACGCGTCAGCCGCCAAAGCCGCGATCCCCGGGCAGGGTGGCGGGGCCTGCTGGCCTTGCCCATCACGGCAACCGGGAAAGGAGCCGGCTGGCCACCGGGCCGGACCCAGGTGCCCCCCATCGGGGCAGCAGACAGCCGTGCAGCGGGCCGGGCGCTCACCCACGTCCAGGCGGAGGCAGCGGGGTAGAAGATCACCAGGTTCACCACGACGTAGACGCCCTGCGGAGAGAACACGGCACGGCTGTCTGCCCTGCCCGGCCCCGCCCGGGGCCTGGACCTCCCCTCCCCGTCCCGCCCGCCCCCGGCCGCACTCACGGAGGCCCCCAGGATGATGCGGAGGTAGAAGCGCAGCGTCTCCCGGTTCTCCTCGAAGATCTGCTTCTTCCCCTTGGTCCCCGCCTTCCCCTTGGGCTGCGGAGCCAAGAGAGGCGGTCAGCGGCCTCGCCCGCCCCGGGCCCCCGGGCGCCCGCATCCCCGGCCCCGCCACTCACCGCCATGGCCGCACCGGCTCCGCTTCCGGTCCCCGCCGGAAGTGCCCTGCGGGAAGGGCCCCGGACACGGTGGCCCGGGCCTACCTCAGGCGGGGCAGGGGCAGGGGCAGGGGCAGGGGCAGGGGCAGGGGCAGGGGCAGGGGCAGGGGCAGGGGCAGGGGCAGGGGCAGGGGCAGGGGCAGGGGCAGGGGCAGGGGCAGGGGCAGGGGCGGCCGGGACCCCCGCGCCCGTCCCCGCTCCCCAGCCCCAGGCCACCCTGTGGCCTTTCCCGTGCAGCCCGCGGGGCGCCAGTGCCTGCTCGCCCCACTGCAGCCCGTCGCCTCCCCTCGGCTCGTAGGGGAAGGTCCCCACCAGTACCCCGGGCACCCCGAGCCCGGCCTGAGGCCGAGGGCCCCGCCACTCCCGCCGGCTCCTGGGAGGTGCTGGGACGCGTGGGGCAAAAGCTGGAACAGCCTCCCTTGGAACAGCCTCTTTGTGGCCAGGATGCTGCTCTCCAGGCCTCAGGCCCAAGAGGTGCTGGCCTGCTTGCAGGAGCTGAGCCTGGCCGACTTGTCACCGGGACCGCTGGCAGCAGCCCCAGGCCTTCCCAGCTGGGAACAGCCTCGGCTGGAGCCCCACGGCCACCTTCCTCGGAGGCGATTTGACTCAATCCCTGCTCTTCAAGAGCAGGAACAAAATTTTCCCACCAGCCACCCTCCAGGCTTCTTCACACTCCCGCAGCACTGCAGCACCATCCCAGTTTTGCCACTTTGGCCCTTTTTTGCCCCACAGTCAGCCCGACCTCTTCCCCAATCCTTTGGAAAGGACACGGTCCTGAGTTCTCCACAAATGTTTTATTGTCCCAATGCGCGGGAGGCAGAGGTACAGTCAGAGCCCTGGCAACCTGCAGCTGCAGCTGTTACCGCAGTACCCCTGGGAGAAGCTGTAGGCACAAGGAGGTGCAGGGCACCGGCGTGGGAGCCATGGGGGCCAGCGAGGAGGTAGCTTGTCATGGTGCAGTAGTGCAGCAGCATGACTGAAGTGTGCAAGTACCCACCCAGGGCAGGGGAAGGCACTGTGACTGGCACAACGCCAAGTGCCGGGCAGACCTGAGTCTGTTTCCTTACTGCAGGCACGGTGGCAGCGAGTCTCTGCCCAGCTGAGTGCTGGGGACAGGGTGCTTGTACCCTAAACAGCCCCCTTCCAGGACTGGGAGCACACAGCGCTCAGCAAAAAAAGTTTCAGTGTGAGAGGTACCTGGCTGGGCAGGCACACCGTGCTCAGGAGATGCCGTCTGCTTGCCAAACCAAGTGGAAAGGAGTGTTTTATCCTTTTTCTAACCACTTTCCTAACCAGAAAAGATCCCCTACACTGGTGGGGAGAGTCAGACAGTGCAGATTCGTACCTTTGTAGTGCTGCACCCACCTCCAGCTGCCCCAGGTCTGCCTGTACCTTTATTCCTGCCTGCACTCATGCCCTCTCTGCCCAAAGCCTGGCTGCAGTAGGGGAGGGTAAGCGCCACCACAGAGGGGTTCAGCTCTCTGGAAAGTATTTCATCTGGCCTTCCAGTGGCAGGGGGGGAAAAGCAGCTGGGTCATGCCACCTCAAACAGGAGCCCAATGCTCGGTGGCTCATCCCTGTGCTCTCGCAGGAGGGCAGGACACAAGCAATGAAGGGTAAGCAGTTCTCCCCAGGGTGGGCAAGGTGCAGGCAGCACATGCCCAAGCACCCAGCCAGTGCCTGGGCTCATCCCTTTGGTCTGGTGACAAGGGACAGAACCTGGAGGAAGGGGTTTGATTTGGGGGGGCACAGAGGGGGACAGGGCACAGGGAGGAACTCACTGCTCTGCGTGGCTGAAGTCATAGCAGAAGTTTAAGTTGCTGGGGGGCTTTGGGATGGGAGGGGGTGTGTCGGGGATGCTGATGTTCTCCAGGTCTAGGAGCCGCAGCTTGAGCTCCATGGACAGCAGGACATCGAGGTCCGTCTGTGTTCGCTCGCTTGTCATCTCCTTGCCCAAGAGCACGTTCAGCCCATCCGTCCAGAGGCAAAACTGGGGAAGCAGAGCACAGGTGTCCCTGGTGCCAGCCCTGCCAGCCCCCCCTCCCCTCACTGTGGCTCCCACCCCAGGGACACACACAGGCACAACTCCCTTCCCTGCCTCCTGTCCCCTGGCAAGGACACCTGGCCGCAGCCTGTCTCCCCAGTGGGCCCTTGGAGCTCACCTCATACCGGGTGGGGGCAACAAAGCTGAGGCAGTATTCCTCCACATCATACACAATGGAAAAGGCCAGCTCCAGGACGTCCTGCAGGGACAGCACAGGGGGTAGCTGGCTTCTCAGTGGGACTCCTTCCAGCCCCAGCAGGGTTCAGAGCAGGAGCTGCCTCCCAGCCCCCTCCTCTGTGCCCCAGAAGACCTAAGAGGTCTCCAGTCTCAAGCCACATCAAAAAGCATCCACCACCACCCACCTACCACCAAACTCCATCACCAGCTGGGGAGGGGAGCATGCTGGGCCCCCTGTGCAAGGCAGAGTGGGAAGTGCTGACCTTGTTCTGCTTCCCAGAGCTCTTCTCCTTCGTGTGCAGACACTCCTTCCCCACGAGCAGCATCTTCATGTCTGCCACAGGAACTGGGGCAAGCAGAGGAGTTATGAGTGGCTGCCCTCCTCTCCTCTCCCCCAGGTCCCTGGTGCTCAGAGCCCAGCAGAGCCTGTGTGTGGGGGCTCACAGCCATCCGCAGCTTGGGGGGCGAGGGGTGTGGGCTCAAGCCACCCTGCAGTGCCCTTTGGAGAGCCAGCCCACCCCAGCCTGAACTCGCACAGCTCTCAGTCCCTGGTACCAGTGGGCACTGGCTCCCCTCCCTCCTTCTCACCCTCTCATTCTCTCCATCACTTACTTTTCTCTGGCAGGCTCTCGATGGGGGGAGAGAGCACCCCCTCCTCCACGCCCCCATAGTGCAGCACTTTGTGGTTGGGTGACAGGCGGCAGTACCAGAGCTTGTCTGTGGCAGAGGGACCATTGGGAAATGCTCAGCATCCCCCTGCTGAGGTCCCCTTCCCTGCAAGGACAGAGCTGCCCCCTCATCAGCACACCCCATTTGGTCCCACCCCGGGGTTAGCCCAAGCCACCCAGAGAGCTGGGCGTGCTGCGCTGCTCCCTGCAGATTAACTTCAACTTCCCCGGTGGCAGGGGATGAGGGGACAAGCCTCAGCACCCCCTCCCGGGACCCCCAGCCAGGAGCAGAGGGCTGGCACTCACCCTGCCTGCGGCGGCTGCTGATCTTGCGGAAGAGGGTGCCTTTGCAGAGGTGCAGCAGGCGCTGCTGTCGGATCAGCTCCAGGAGCTCTGGCTTCAGCCTCTCACGCAACTCCCTGGGGTGAAAGCCAGCAGAAGAGGAGCACGGCCACTTCAACAGGCACCTGCTGACCTTCCCAGCCCCACAGCATCTCCCACCACAGCCCTGGGCCCCTGCCCATAGCCCACTCACAGCACGGGCACAGCCAGCGTCTCCTCCTGGTGCAGCCGCTCTGTTTGCCGCAGCTTCAGGATCTCGCTGTAGTTCAGTGCATTCACTCTGGTCTTGAATAGCTCCAGGGAGGTGGGCTTGAGGGACAAGGTCCTGGTGATCTGCTCCCGCACCACCTGCAGCACCTGCGGGGCCCAGGATGTCACCCCCAGTCGGGTGACATCCCCCAGAGCCCTTGCATTTACGCACAGCCCCATGGCCCCAGCTGCCATCTGGGGCCACAGCATCCCCTCACACCTTGTCAAAGTCCTCCTGGGTAGCACGCATCTCCTTCCAGGTCTTATTCACCAGCTGGATACAGATGCAGAAGAGCTCTTCAAAGAAATGATCCTGCCCGAAGAACATAGGGTAAAAGGCCTGAGCCACCTCCGAGCCTGTGGTGAGAAGGACAGATGATGCCAGACTTCCCAGTTTTTCCAGGGGATTTCTGTCCAGCCCTACCTCCCCTTCCCCTGCCTTTGGCCACGCCAGGGCCTGGTGGCCCCATGTACATAGCCCCCTACCCTGGCAGTGTGGTTTTGCTCCTGCCAGCCGGCAGGCAGCAGGGCAGGGACAAGGACAAGCCGGGGTGCACACATACACGGCTCTCCAACGTGCAGGATCTCACAGAGGATCAGGGTGAGCTGGATGCTGCTGCGAGCGAAGGGGCATTCATGTTTGTCTTCCCGGCTGCTGTTCTCAAGGACAAACTGGAGGAGAGGGTCGTTGCCTCACATTACATGGGCCACAGACCCAGACAGCTGCCCCAACAGCAGGGCTCAGACATTCCATGCTCCTCCTGAACTTCCTAGTCGAGCTGTCCCCCCAGGTTAAGCCATCCCAAACAGAAGCAGTAAAGTCTCCCCAAAAACCAGCTCTGGCTGCACCCTTCCCATGCTGCAGCATGGGAGCTAATCACAAGCACAGCAGGTTGGAGCATGGCCAACGCTCTGCAGCCGCTGGCTGGTTTTGCCCAAGTTGCCCCAGTCTGCTCAGACATGAGCAAGGCCTGGAAGCCAATCTGTGGTCAAAACACTACAAATTACAGGGACCCTTAGTGCCACCAGCCTCAAATGACTGCTCCCACACACAGGGAGGACTCAGCTCCATCTGAAACAGGGAAACAGCAGGACACTTGCCCAGAAAGGACATCCTTGCCTGGGTTTGGCCAAGGACAGGCAACAGAGAAAGGGAGAGAAGGTGGAGATCCACCAGCACCTCTCTGCCAGGGAGTTCTCTGGCAGAGCGCACGCACCCTGCTATAGGCGTTGGGGGTGTGCCTGGAGAAATACACCATGTTGTCGAGGGCAAGGAGTCCCGGTGGGGCACGGCGGAGGTCCTCTGCTGGGTTGCTGTTGTTCTAGGACATAAAAAGATGTGATTTAGCAGCTCCTGCTTTCTTCTCCAAGCAGCAGAGTCCTCCCAACGCAGCCATGGGGTTTTGCCTTTTGAGACCCAAGAGCTCAGCTGCACTCGTTGTTCAGGAGTGACGAGGGAGCAGGAGGGAGGTACTGCATGGTGGCCCATGAGTGTCCACAGGGACACCAGGATTAGGGAACCATCAGAAGGTTCTGCCCAGGGTGGGTGGCAAAGCCAGCGTGCAGCTGGGGAGGGGCTGCAGGGGAGACTCACCATGAAGCCCAGCTTGCGGAACTCCTTGGCACACAGGGATCGCCGGCGCTCAGTGCTGAAGTTGCTGGCAGGCGCCTCACCTTCCGACTCAAAGGCGGTTTGGCGCAGTGACTGGAGGAGCTCCCGCTGTTCCTGGAGGGAAAGCAGAGAGGAGGGGATGCCGGTGAGCCTCATGCAAGCAGGTTCTCCCAGGACAAACTGATGATGAAATCAAATGTGCTGTGTTCACCCAAAGGCAAACCTTCACCCGCCTCTACTTCCACAGGTAGAAGAGACTGGGGCCAGAGTTGCAAGGAGAGTGCCCAGACCTGTGAGTAGGGATCCATGGAGGTCCTCATGCGACGCTCACACAGGTTGAGGCTGACAGACTGCAGCACATACAAGTAATGGGCCATCTCATCCCCCAGCGGCTCGGAGCTGTGTATGATATTCTACAGGAGACCGTGAGTCAGGATGTTCCCTCAGGCTGCTGCTCCCAGTTCCTCCAAGCCCAGGCCCAACAGCCCCAGCCCAGCAGGTCCTGCTGCTCACAGGGGTGTTAGGAAGTGGGCAGCTCCCCTCGGGGCTGGGCGAGAGCTGGGTACACTGAAATGCAGGCAGCCAGGGGCACAACCCTGGGCATGTGGGTGCCAGCACAGCAGCAACCATAGGAGGCAAGGAAGGAGTGCAGGGCACGCAGGGCACCCAGTCAGGCATGGTCACCAAAGGCTGGGGAGGAAAGGAAGCACAGAGGATGAAGTGCAGAGCAGACCCTTGCATCACCCCGGCTCCTCACCTTGTGGATAAACTGCCTGATATTCTTCTCCCTCAGGTAGTCCATCATGTCCTAGGAATGGAAGAGGCCGTGAGATGTTTCCCAGCTCAGCACATCACCATTTCCCCAAAAAAGTCAGTGTTCCCTCTGCAGACCCGCTTCCCTGCTATGCCACAGGCAGGGTGGGGACAGAAAGGAACAGGGAGTCTCAAGAGTGACACTGGTGAGCAGGAGACCTGCCCCTAGCTTCCACTGCCCTGGCAGCCAGGACTATCCCACTCCAAACGGGCTCAAACAGATCCTGCCCCACCAGGCTTCTAGGACAGGTTGTGGCAGTCAAGAAGAGGCAGAGCGAGGATGCTGACTTTAAACATCTCTGGGCACCTCTAACAGCCCCACCATCCCAGAGAACACAAACACTACAGTGGAGGGCCCAGCTGCCCAAGACCCCATCACAGGGGGGCCCAGCCATGATGGCCCAGATGTGCCAGATGCTGGGTCTGAGCCAGGGCCATCGCAGTCACTGTGCCACCACCAGCTGTGATAATTCTCTCCTGCCATTTGAGACCTTGCATCCCCCCCAAAACTCCTCCAAGGGGTGTGAGACAGCAAAGGCTTCTTGGCAGAGCACCTGTGTGACAGGGACACTGCGGTGCTGGGGTCTGCAATGCCCCCCACCCTGCCATCGCCCAGGCCCTGCCTACAGAGCACAGCCCCTTACCCGCCGCTCAGCATCAGTCGCAGCCAGCAGCAGCGCAATGAGCAGGGCCATCGCCTTCAGCTGCAGCTGGGCATCTGTCCTGCAGAAGGGGTATGATGAGGATGACAGTCACCAGCTCTGAGGATGGTCTTGCCCACCCCAAAGCAGAGTCCTCTCCCCACTTCACTGCTGGACCCCACTGCACAGAGCTGGGAGACCCAGGGAGGACAGAGCCATGAGTGAGCAGCTGCTGACAGCAGGGCCGGCGGGGGAGACGGCCCCCACAGCTGTGATTGCAGAGCAGCCCTGGATGGATCAGATACTGCTCTGCACGCACCCATGGGTGCAGTGTTTGGGAGCTGCAGGAAAACCCAGGGTGAGCAACAGACAGGACTGTCTGGAAGGAGCCCTGGGCATGAACCTCTGCATTCTCTAGAAAGGAAAACCTCCAAACTGAAAAGATGCAGAGGTATGAGAAAGATGAGGGAATAAAGAACCCCCCTTAGCTGAGGGATTTAACAGACTGTTCAGAACAGCACCATCACCCCCAAGTTGCAGGGAATACACTACTGCTCCTAAATACACCGGGGAAAGGGAAGAACCAATGCCAGAAAAACGGCAGGTCACTTAAAGAACTAAAATATCTGAATGGAAAAGGCCATGAATGAAAGAATCTGACCTGGAAATGGGATGGTTTCCAGGCCAGTCCATCCCTCCCCCAGCAGTGGGGACAGGACAGGCTGCCCACCCACAAGTTGTTTAGGAAGGGACAATACTACATTGTGTCAGGGATAATCAGAAGCGATGTGGAGAAATCGCCTCCCTTGCCTCATCCCCACCGGCTTTGGGATAGAGCCGAAGAGTGCTCGAGCCGAAGAGTGCTCTGGCCTCCCCACTTACACCTGGAGGTGGGTAAGGAGACGATCTAACGTCACTTCTTTTTTGACTAGCTCAAAGAGGAGGCGACTGGTAGGCACCATGTTCTCCAAGATGGACAAGGAGAGTTGCTGGATAGATGCATCCACTGCATTCATATTTACGTAACTCACTACCTACGAGACACAAAACCATCTGTCCATGGCAGGCTGAGCCTGGGTGACGAGGGCAACAAGGAATCCCAAGGGCACAGGCTGCGGAGACTGCAGAAGACCCTTACCTTCTTGATGAAGGCTGCACTAAGGGTCTCCCAGGAAACAAAATCATGCTCCATCAGCTCCATGAAGGCCTTCAGGGTGTGCACTAGCATCTCCCCTGTACTGGAAGAACAGATAAGTAAATGCAGTGAGGACGGCCCCAGATAGCCCCCAGTCACCAACCGTAAGATGGGAGTACACTTGCACGTTGGTGGGTACCTTAGAAATAGCTAGAGACGGAGAGAGCAGCAAGCAGGAGAAGAAAGGAAAGAGAGCCTTGGGTAAGAAATGGAGCTTTTGCTTAGTCATTCCAGGAAGTGGAGGCAGGGGAAGTTCAACAGTTACTGGAAAGCTGTGCTACCACAGTACAAAGATCACTGCAGTCAAGCCCTCAGGAAAGCCAAACCACCCCAAATCCCTCCCCCTACTTCCAAGAAACACATGCCACGCTGCCTGGTTTTAGGCTCCTTGCCCTCTGTGAGACAGGAGCTCAGAGGAGATGCACCATCACGTCCTGACAGAGTCAAGTAGGCACAAGTATTTGGCAACCAGGGTTTTCTTGATCTGCCTGCAGACCTCTCACAGCTAAAACCCAGGGCAGAGGCATCGTTTGGGGTAGCAGGAACGAGCAGCAGCAGAGGCTAAGGTCATTGCAGGAGGTTTCCTGGTAGCAAAACCCATGAGGCTGCAGATGACCCAGCCAGCAAAGGGGTGAGAGTTTCATGTCTAGGCACATTCATGTGGAGTCAGGACCACAGACCCACAGGGACCTTTCCCTGGCTGCCAGCGTGGGGGGACACAACCACCTACCTGCCAGTAAGGAGCCTGCAGAGCCAAGCACCCTGCCACTGGCACTGCCCTTCATGCTGCAGCACAGGGATCGACAAGCCAGGAACACGAACAGAGTCCATGCCAATGCCCATGGAGCTCATGCAGCATTAGCAAGGGAGAAGAAAAGTCAAGAACTACCAGGAAGGTCCTCTTCTGATACTCACTCATTCCCTTCTTCCACAATAGAGAAGATTTGCTTCAAGCCATTCCTGTTGATGAACTCCTGAGCAAAGGTAACATCTTGGGAGAGGCTTGCAAGCTTCTTCAGTGAGTCAGTCTTCACGTCCAAGTTGTTGCTCTGGATCCCGCTGTACAACCGCTCTGCTTCTTGGTCCTACCAGGAAGGACAGAATCAAGCCAAAGGGGCTCATTGAAAGACAGCGAGAAGCTCGGAGAAGGCTGGAAGAGCTTAAGCACAGGTTTTGGAAGGAGGCTTAGGCTACAGCAGCCCAGGTGAGGAGCTGGACCAAGAGACAGAGCCACCAGAGCAGAGACCAGGAGGAGCTGAGGAAGGAGGTCAAGCTGGCATGACGCTAAGAAAGCCTGATGAGTTGGCCCACGTGTCCAAAGCATCTCAGGATAGTTTAGTTTCTCTTCAAACTCCCCCAGGCTCTGCTGAGGGAGAATGAAGGCTGGGACAGGTCTCCTCCCCGTGTTATTTCTGCTGGGTCTCAGGCACCGAGCGGACCCATCACGAGCTATACATCACCGAGCGAGGCAGTGGCTGAGGGCCTGGAGCACCGCATCACCCCACAGCCGGGGGACATCCCACCAGAGCACACGGTGGAGAAGGAGACGAGGGGACGGAGGGATGTACCGGAGAGGTGGTCAGCTGCAAAATGCTCCCATTCTTAATCTCCCCGCGGTTCTGTAAGGGGCAAGGAAGCAGTGAGCCAGCGAGTGCACGCCAGCAGGGCTGGGGGGGCTGGGGGGGTGCCTCACCGACTCGGTGATGTAGGTCTGCCGCCCGTCCGCGTACTGCAGGGCATAGCGCTCGGCGTTGGGCAGGCTCCACCTGAAGCGATGGGCGGCCGGTCACAGCACCGCAGGGCGAGTGCCAGCCGCCGCCGGGCCCGGGCGGCCCTCACCGCGGTACTCACGCGTCGCAGACGTCCTTGAGCACCGAGGCCAGGGGCTTGGTCTGCAAGCGAGAGGGTGGCCATGAGCCGGGGCGGGGGGCCAGGGTGGCGCTGGGGGGTGCCGGGCAGTACCTGCTGGAGCTCGATGAGCTGCGGGATGGCTCCCACCATCTGGATGGCGATCTTCACCACGTCCTTGGGCGGCGGCATGGCCCCCGCGGCGGCACCGGCACCGCTCGGCTCCCCGCCCCGCCGCGCCGCAGTTCCGGGTCGCCGCTGCCACCGCCTCCCGCAGGGGCCCCGCTGCCGGCCCGAGGCTCTGCCGCCACCGTCACCCTCGATGGAGGTGCCGGCCGCAGCCCAAGCAGGCCCGGCCTCCTCACCTGAGCTGACGCGGGCGGCGAGACCCACCTCCGCGGCGAGGCCGGGGCCTCCCTCGGGCCGGGCCCAGTCCCGGGGGGCGCAGGAGCCGCTGCGCTGTGCGGGGGCCCGTCCGGTCGAGGGGCGGCGCAGGCCAGGCAGGGGCGGGAAACTCTGGAAAGTTTTTGTTTATTCACGTCAGAGAACACTGTACAAATATCACAGGCCATTTTCTTTCCTTGCAAAAAAAAGTATAAAAATAATCTTTATATATGAATCAAAAGTTCATTTGCGACTGTAAATTTTTCTCTAGGTATCCTATTCCAAAGGTCATCTAACGGGTGGAAACGTGAACACGCGGAAGGAGGGTGAGGGCCAGGCAGCACATGAAGAGCTCAAGCTACACCAAAGCCACGGAGCCCAGCTAACACGGGACCGAGGGATCTGGCAGCCCCATGCAGAGAGCAGGCTCAGGGACTGGCTGCGTGCGGGCTGGAAGCTCAGGGCTGGAAGCTCACCCCCGTGGGGGCCCACGCCACAGCTGTCTTGCCAGCAGCAGCTGCCTGCTGTCACACTAGAGCATCCCGCTGTTCCTCCTGAATTCTTCACGCTTTTCCCAAAGAGGACATGGGTGATTCGGGGCTGCAGAGAGGAACAGCTTCTCTGGAGGAGTCCCACGCAGAACAGGATGGCCCCCGGAGCCACCTCGGGGACACAGGTCCCAAAGCGCATACTCTGCTCACCTCTGCAGGCTCCGAGAGTTAAAGACTTTACATCCCTTATTGCTGGTGCTCCAGCTGGTTGCGTGGTTCACAGGCAGTGAGCAGCTAAGCGGAGAAGTTAAATGTCAGCTGGTTAAGTGGATGGCTGCAAGCTACCTTTCTGCAACAGCCAGCCATGCGTCTGGCCTGGCCCCCTCTGCGGCAGTTTGTGCAGCAGGGACGGCAGGACAGCTGCTGCTACCACATTGGCAGGAAGATGTGCAAAACTGAAGACACAAATACATCATCTGACTGACAACCAAAGTTGGGGCTTGCAAAATACGACGCAAATCCATCAGGGCATTTTATCCAACTAAACTGTACAGGGTCCAAGACTGGTACCACCTGATAATCATAAAATGGACCCAACAGCAGACGTTCCATTCCAAAGCAATGAGGAAAACCTTGTGGAAAAATGATGCGGAGAAAGCATCACACTAGGTAAAGACCTGCCACAGGATCAGGAATTGGGAGCATGGGTACGGACACTACAGAAGCAAATTCAAATATACAGAAAGCCTGATCCTGAGGAGATGCCAAGAGAGAAAAAGGGGGGGGCGGGGGGGGCGGGGTGAAGCAGCGCACTATTCTGACAACACCTACATAACTTGTCACGGCAAAGTACTACTGAATTGTTACTGCTTGGTCACCTTTTAGACAGTTGAAGGCTCAAGTGCAATGGTTGGAGAAGACAGCTATTTGCAAATATGAGCAGGCTCTGATGTACCTGGGGTACCTTACAGGCACCAGCTGGAACAGTCTCATCCTTTCAAACACCTCTTCACTCAGGCAAAAACAAAAATTAGGAAAAAACCCACCAATATACTGGCACCTCTTCTTTAGCCCTGTAGAGACAGCACAGCTGCTATACAAGGAGTGGAGCCCCTGGGCTCATGCATCGGCAGACTGGTGAAGGCATAATCAGCATTCCTGCTGATGCACAAGCAGGGAAAGACAGAGCTCCCGGGTCCTACTAGGAACGCTCAACTCCTGAGTCCCACTAGGAGGCACAGCTGGCTAAAAAAAGTGCGTTTTCTCGTAAAATATACCAGCTTGGTCTGGAGTCACTGGAAGAAATGGACACTTTGTGCCTTTTTTTTCTTTTCTTTTCTTTTCCTCATTGTCATTCAGAAATATAACCACCCCAATCTGAACTGCTCACATTGAGAAATCTAGCTAACTACCTCCGGACTTGTGAACTGACCACGATATTAGGGCTCCTTGTAGCAGCTGGTACCTAGGAGGTGCAAAGTGCCTCTAGGAGTGCAGGAAAAAACAAGGCATGCAGATTTGAGGAAGCTCGGAGAGGCACATGGGCAAACTCTACGGGTGAACTGGGAACACTCAAAACACAGACCCTTTGAAGTGAGGCCCAGGATCCAGTGGAGAGAGAGATGCGGCAGGGCGAGTTGCACATGCACCACACACGTGCAACAGAGGAAGAAGCAGCAGCTACAGGGAGGCTCCCAACCTGCAAGTCCACATCTCTTGGTTCTGAGTCCATACGAGAGCATCTTTGAATCACTCACTCATTGAGCTCTAGCACAAAAGGAATCCAAAAATAGACACTTTCCAAAGTTACAAAACAGTCTGTGTTCGCAAGGTGCACAGCCGCACTGAGAAGTCAGAGGTTGAGGACAGGCACATCGAAGAGGTCACAGACGCCTTCGCTCTCATCCAGGTTATAGATGTAGTCGTGGTCTCCAGGTGGAGGGGAGAGGCGGAGCAAGGGAGCAAACACTGGGGAAAGAGAAGCCCACAGCAGGTTACAAACCTCAGCACTCCCACACTGACCCAAGAGCTGCCAATGGGCACTGAGCTGCAGAGCCACGAGGAGGCCACCTCAGAGTAGCAGTCTTTGAGGTTGCTTCAAGTCAGCCTTGCGATATGGAAGAGATGGGCTCTCCTGGTTCTCACGCCTCTCTCGGGGACTGTCAGGACACTCAGAACAGAGTCTGTGTCCAGGGCCCAGAAAAGACGCGGGTGAGCCTGCAGCCGCAAGACTGACAGCTGGGTACAGTCATGCAGCATGGTCTTCCTCCCCTGGAACAGCCACCCCATGAGGGGGAGGCTCAGAGACTCACCTTCAGACGACATCAGCTCTTCCAGCAGCTCAGAGTTCATACATTCTGGGGAACAGACAAGCATGGTTAAGCAACATGCTCTGCTTTCCTGGCCTGCTCCTGTGTAGTTCCCCACCCCTCCCAGGGTGCCCCTCACCCTTGTTCCCCCTCCTCTGGCTCAGGCACAGCGTGCACAGCTGGCAGTGCCAAACAGAGGCTTGGGCCTCCTGCTGCGGGCAAAGGGAAATCTGTGTCAAGACAATTCAAGCTACATCAAAAAATTCTGCAGGAGGTTTCTGACTGCTTTCGCTCAACTGGACGACAGTGTCCTTCAAGTGCACTACCCCAGCACTGGCATGCAAGCTGGCGCCCCGAGCTCCTCCAAAGGAAATTCTTCAACATGCACCAGAAACTGAGCTGGTAAAGCCTGACATATTCACAGTCCTCAGTTACCCACCAACTTTGCTAAGGGTGGGGAAAAAAATAAAAAACAAACAAGCAGTTCCAGAAGCAGCAGAACTAATGAGCCTCTAGTTTCCTCCAGATTTGTGTCCTTTGTCCCCCTAATTTGCTCCCCTTGGCTCACTGCTATGCTGCAGCTAATCCAGCCGTGCATCCTGGCAGATTCGCTGTCTGTCTGCTGCCAAACAGAATGAACATAGGAGCTCTGCATATCTTTCCTTAATGGGCCATTAACTCTCCTCTCCCTTCTACTGCCCACAAAAAACTGTAAAAAAATTATCTCCAAAAAATCATTCCTTCCTCCAGCATTGTTATTCTTGGCTAGTGGGTTGACAAGGCACCGGAAGGGTAGACAGAGAAACACCCAGACAACGCACATGCAAATCAATCTGTTTTCTTTAAGAAAGAAACTTAGTTTCTTTAAGAAACTAAGCGTCTGAAACAAACTTTCTGAGTGCCTCTCTCCCTTTACCAAGTTAACAGAGTGAGTATCTAACTCAGTCTAATTGTACTGACAATGTAACACCGACACTTGAAATAAGCTTTCATAAAAGGAACTCCCATAAGCTCATTTTCAAGACACTTATCCACAGCAGGCTATTTCCTAGAGGACAGGAACCTACAAGTCTAACTCAGTGCCACGAGGTGGGAGTATTTCAACACAAAGCAACTAGACAGGACTGATACCAGCTTCAATAAATTGTAATTAAATGCAGGACCTGCATTCTTAGATCAGGGCTGGTAATACAGCAGGGAGGGGGTGTATGTATGTGACAAAATTAGGTTTTTTCCAAGTTTAAAACAAGCAGTTATTAAGCACGCGTTTAAAAGAGAGAGAAAACCATGCAGAAAAAGTAATTCCAATACAAAACATTAAGGCAGTACTCCAGACGCTTGCAGCTTAAACTGCATACCCTTAAAGCAGCTGCCAGTGCCAGGGCAAAATTACTGGGATCACACAGGGATGAGAGAGGCTGCATGGAACATGCTGCAAGGCCCATTTCTCTGAGCTCTGTAGTGTTGCTTTTAACCAGTCCTGAGCTTTGCCTCTGTAGCTGTCACCTCTGTTTTGTCCTTCACTCTTGGATCTTTATCTTCCCCCTCCAAATTCGGAAGAATACTTCATAAAACAATATACATTACTGTAGACAAACATCTTCTTTTTAATAGTGCCCACATGGTCACATAGTACAGTTAGTTTGGGTTAAGCTAGATCTTCTGCACAGGCTGGGGCCTCGCAGGAGTTTGTCTTGCATCGTGAAGTCAAATTTACTCTTCAGGTGTACTCAGTCATTACCAAGACCTCACCCTACAGCAGCAAGTGCTGCACAAGGAGGAAAGGTGTTCTCCAGGCTGACTGCGGGGCCCAGGGCTCCTAGCACACAGACCAGAGGCTCACGCATGTGCATTTGGACTGCGGGGTTTTCACACAAAAGCAACGTTTTCACAAAGCACCTGCTAGAGCACAGAACTAGGGAGGCTGCTGTTGTATGTATCATCACCACTACAAAAGTGCTTGTGTGTGTACTCAGCTCTGCCTAGCTGTGGGGCTAGAAAGTATTCCACCAGCACTGAAGGGAAATAAATGTGCAGATAAAAAGAGTTTCCCAGTTTAGGCTTATGTTAGACCAAATTCATCCACCTCTCCTGCCCGGAGTTCGTCCCACCATTAGGCAGTGACACCCAGACATTCCTTGGGCAGAGGCAGAACTCTTGACACAAGTTAACAGCACCCCCTTCCCTATTGTTCCAAAACTACTAACTAGCACCACCAAACCCACTGAGGGACATCTTGAAGAGAGACTATCTCCCCTGATTATTTGCTTGGGTTGGCCTTGGGGGCAGGCTACAGCTGAAACAAGACTAACAGGGTGTTTTCTTTTACATGGTGCAGACAAGTTGGAGAAGGGGCGTGGGAAGCCGGAGCACAGATTAGCGTTGGCAGGTGGACAGGAAAGCCCTCATCTGCACACTGCAGGGCAAACTCTAACAGAGCTTGCTAGCAACACAATGACAGAAAAATACATACAGAAACTGGTATTTAAGAGTGCCTAGCTAAAAGTAGACAAGCAGCAGCCACCAACAAACACAAGAACCTTACAAAACCACATCCCCAAAATAACCCAAAAGGGAGCGAATAAAACAAACTGTCCCATTTCTGTGGGTAGATGGGCACAGAACAAAGCCATGGTGAGGGTTGAACATACCTCTCGTTGGATCAAACATGTCTGACAGCTCTTTGGGAAGTTCCAGTACTGCAAATACAACAAACCAAATGGTTTGCACCGTTACATGAAGAGTTTGACATGCTTTACAGTATAATCACCTACTATCCTACTGTACTCCTTACACACCCAAACCATCCAATCCCATCCAGAAACTCTCGCTCCCACACGCCATGTCACATATTTCTGCTGAAAGGGTAAGCAATAGGAAACTTAAGCTCAACTGCTTTAAAATAAATCTGTAGGAGCCTCGGGACATGAACATTATCAGTCAGCAGCTCTACAGTAATTGCCTGTATGTAAGCCTCACAGTGTCAGCTCCCGTACTCCTCGATGTATCTTCTGTAGGATGAGGGCATGCCTTCACAGAGTCAGCACAGGCCCACTGCGATGTGGTAAACTATACACACATCAAAGGCATAGTTCCACAATCAAGATTACTCCAAGATGAAGACAGACAGTTCACGCTTCTCTCAGACACGCTAGCAAACACAAGCCTGAAAAAAGCACTGCGTGAGCTACATCTGAATAAGATTTCCTCTTACCCTCTAACCTAGAGTGTTTCTGCAGTGAAGGTAGGCTTCAAAACATTAAAGTGGTGTGCCTTGCCTAGAAGATGCTTTTCTGTCCTTGGGCCAGCCTGCCATTTCCTGGAATAAAGCTCAAATGTTCCTTTTTTAAAGCCTGTTTCACCTCACCAAGCACAATAATGAGCTCCCCAAATATACACTGCAAGATCATTAAGGCCACAAGATCACTAAAGATAGATGAAATATTCCCAAGTAAAGAAGGGAAACAGACAAGAGCTCCCCTACTAAAGGAAAACTCCCCATGAGTTACAAAGGTGCTTTCGGTGACAAATGGAAATTCTATAGCTTTGTGCAGTCTCAAAAATTGGAGCCTGCACTACAGAAGGGACTGAAAGGGAATAATTCTACATGTAACTGCAGAGACGTGTCACGCAAGTGTCCCTCACAGATTGTCTAGTACTGACATCACAGGAAGTGGCAGGACACTAGACATGACACAGTCACCTTCTCCCCAGGCTCCCCAGCACCCTCAGAGGGAAATGCCTACTCATCCCTTACAGAGTCTGGCTGACAGCAAAGGCAAAACAGAGTTCAGCTCCTTTCTCCAGGCCCAGCAGCCTGCTTGCTTTTGGAGCAGCAAATGACACGAGGGTGCATACTCACTTCCTGTGGGATCGGGCTTGATCGGCTCGAAGGAGGTAGAGGGGCTGGGTGGGACGGAGCTGCTGTCCAGCGAGGCAGAGGACTGCAGCGGCTGGGTATCTAACCCGGCCGCCTGGCCGCCTGATGCAGACGCATCACCGAGGGGATCAAAGTTGCTGCTGCTCTTGGATTCTGCTGCTGGGACACCGCATTCTGGAAAGAGCCACAGACACATGAAGGAATGTAACCTCCCACCAGCCCCAAAGCAAGAAGCTGCAGCACAGACACAGCCCTCACTGGCGATGCTGGCCAAGCACAGACAGCTGCTTAGGAAGGAGGCTTCTTGCTTTCACCCAGCAAATGCTCCCAGGTCCTGCTGCAAGTTCTGCTGGAGAGCAGTCTTGGTGGTGCCAGGCTGCGCATAAGCCAAGAACATGCTCCCACAGCAATTAACACAAGCCAGGTAGCAAGCTACACCAGGAGAAGCATGGCCAGCACACTGAGGGAAGTTACTATCCTCCTGCTTGGGGCTGAGGCTGCACTTGGAATACTGTGTTCAGCTTTGGCCATCCACCAGCCCAAGAAAGATGTGGAGAAGATCCAGCTGAAGGCTACCAAGCTGGCCAGGAGTCTGAGGCACATGGCCTACAAGGAGGGGTGAAGGGAGCTGGGCTTGTTCAGTCAGGCAGAAAGAAGTCTAAGCGCAATCTAACAGCAGGTTGCAGCTACCTGAAAGGCAGTTACAAAAATTAAGACCTCAGTGGTGACAAACAACGCAATGTGCACAGCAGGCACAAGATGCAGCTCAAAGGATCCAGACATCAGGAAAACTGAATTCTCTGAGAGGGTGCTGCAGCCCTGGAAGAGCTCACCAAGGAAGCTGGGGATCTCCACTGCTGGAGGCTTTCAAAATTTAGCTGGACAAAGCTACAATTAACCTAATCTAGTATTTTTGACAGTCTTTTTTAAAACTGAAAGTTGAACTCGAGATTTGAAACGACCCTTTCACAGTAAAACAACAAATCTGCACGATCAACCTCTCCCCCCCCCCACCGCTCCTACAGGCTGGCACTACCCCCTCAATCCAAGTGTCTTATTTCCATTAACACAGCCAGTCCCACTAACCAAGACAAAAGGAAAGGCTCACTGCAGCAAAGGCAGAGGTGCCCCCTTTGCTGGGAGCTGACAGTGCTGCACAACCAGCAGTGCCAGCCTCAGCCAGGCCAAGGAACGTACTCTCTCCTTTGTCAGCCACCATCCCGTTTCTGCCTCCTGTAGCCTCCCTCTCACCTGTGCTTGCAGCTTTCTGTGTGGGAGGGCTATGGTCCTGAGTGCTGGTGGGTGTCGGTGTAGAGGGCTGGGTGCTGCTGGGAACAGATGCCTCCTGGAAGTGGGCAAGCGGTGGTAGCTGTGGTTTTGAGGGTGCAACTGCCTGGCACTGAATGAGGTCTTCAGGGGGAGGGACAGGTAGTACGACAGGAGGAGAGCTCCAAGCATCTTTGTTTACTAAGAGAACATCAATGGGGCCACTTGTGCTCTTCAGATGGATTTGATATTTCTTCTGCCCATTTAGGCCCTGAGAAAAAGTCAAAAGCAAAACACAACCGTACATTAAAAGCCCTTTTCAAACAGAATAGGAATTTTCCAGAGGCAAGACAAGCTGTCCAGACAGGTCAGCACTGTTCCACATACAACTGCCCTCATGCCCGGGACTATCCTCTCCCCTGGCGCTCCTGCAATTGCTCACATACTTCCGAACAATAGTTTCCTGGCAATTATTTAATATCTGGAGCCCTCCTTGGGTTGCCTGTTCCTCCAACTCCGTCAATCCTCCGACTGGTCAATCCAGCAGCAACCCCCACCCCAACACGCACACTCCTGCATCCTGCCATGCATTTATCACTCACCTCAGGGATGGGAACCTCCAAACGTGTGCCTGATGGGGCTCGTATGGCAAGGAGGGTATCTCCTGTGAAAACAGACTGGTCAGCACTCAGTGGGCACAAACTGTTCTGACAATAATTAAGCACTGACAAAGAGCCCCTCCTCAAAGCCCCCTTATCTCCTGCTCTCCCTTCCCTTGAGGACTGCTATTTACACACGAGCTGCTGAGCGTATCATACAGCTCCCAATGTGCCAGCTGCCTAAGGCACAATGAACCTTCAAAGTTTCTCACAAAGCAACCCTAAAGTTTCTTAGCAGCATACTTAATGGGACTAACCTTTCTTTTCCTCAGAAGGGCTTAAATTCATTCAAGAACATCTAAGTCCTAAGGGATCCTTCGTAGTGTTGTCACAGGTTTTTAGATGTGAATAGTAAACTAAAGAGCACACAACTCAGAGCTGCACTGCCAGCAGGGAGGTGGTGTCAAATGGCTTGGGAGCTAGGCTGCCAACAGCATGGCAACCTCATGCTGGAGCACTAATACCTGAAACGAACACACCCCAGTCTCTACTGGCAGGAGAGCTGCCTGGTGTTAGTTGCATTGGACCCTGCACACACAGGGAGCCAGCTAACAGCATCTTTCCCTTTCACATTCTGCAGCTCCTTAAAACCTGTGCTCCTAATAACATAGCAGTCAGAAGCAAGCAGCTTCCAGCCCATATCCGGGTTTAAAGAAATGTGAACAGAGAAATACCAGCACTGTGAACATCAGACATACTCAGACTGAGCAGTTAGCAGCTTTCACTATGAATGTTTAAACTTTAGGGTGGTTAGTATTCACACTTCACTGGTATTCTGCATTAAGTGTCACCTGACAATTAACACAGAAGATGCCCAGAGCAATGGGAGTGGACAGCTGAAGAGCCCATCCCTTAATTTCAGGCAGGCAATTGAAGGTCAGATCAGCAAAAGGTACAGGGATTAAAAATATCACAGGATTTGCCAATAAAATGGGATTCCTTTAACAAATCTACAGCTAAGGAATATATTGTTAAGAAACATTAAAAATGCTTAATAAAGCTCAAAGACACAAGCTCGAGCATTAAGACCAGGTTTGTTTCAAATACAGGTGCTGTGTTTCTATCTCCTTTGATAGCTACAATCCCAGTACTTTTACAAAGCACTGTACAGTGTTTCCACTTCCTTTTTGATTCTGCAAATGCAAAACGCATCACAGCAACAGACAGGAAAATTATGTTTCCCAGTCACTAAAAAATAACATGTTCTTATTCTTTTTTAATCCAAATAATGAATCCATATTTGATAAGAGTCCAAGCATAGAAATCTCTAAGCTCTAACTCACTTTGAGAAAACAAGTTCAATAGCAGTTAATCAGAAAAACCAGGAGCTGAAATTCAGCCTGCTCAAAAACAACAGTTCAAAAACAAACAAGGTCCAACAAAGAACTGCTGCAAGGCTCAGATGCTCAGGAGAGGAAAAAATTGTGACATAAGGCATATTCATACAAGAAAACTGAACAGACAATGGAAAAATATGGATCAAGCCTCTGTTCTAGAAGGGATTCAAGATCTGCCCTCAGTAAAATCTAGTTTTTGTACATTTTGGTGACGTCTGACTTCAGACGCAAACCAGTTTACAAAAAACAGGTGCAATAAAATGCAAAGCAATCAACCAAGCAAGCAATAAGCTGTCTGCTGGTCTCCAGTAAACTCTTCCACACTGTTATGAGTTATCTGGCCCCAAGCACTGTCAAACTAAAACACAATCCCCAAAGTGCTAGCTTAAATCAGAAGAAACAGTAAAGCAGAGGTGATGCATAAGTTACCAGCAGGAACCTGAGCAGCATAAAGTCTGGTGAACAAGAAAAGCCCACAAAGACAAAGATGAAAAATAGAAAAGCTGATGAAGTGTAGGGTGAGAAGAGCGCTTGGGAGAGACAAGGAAAGAATCAAACACGGGTGAGATTACGCATGACTGGGGGAGGTCAGGATACGTAGCTCCAACCTTTGCTGCAAGCAAGCAGATGCAGGTTGCCTGGGGTCAGGAGGGGTAGGTGTCCCCTGCTACAGCTGAGAACAGTTTACATACTGCAGGCTGCTGTATTGCAGGCTGGCCACTGGGGATTTTTTTTTTGTCCTACAACTATCATTAAAATTGGCAATAGAGAAGAAACTAGAGAGTCCTGTGGGTTTTCTTCACTTTTGCCCCACAGACAGAACATACGGCTTCTTATACAGGCACCTCACAGCTTTAGGAAGGCAGTACACTAGGGAGTGAGGTCACAGCAAGTGGCATACTCCCTTCTGTCCTGCTCCTCTCTACCTCCTGCATTCTTATTGGTAGAGGGCATGATGCAGCTGAGGGACCGCTTTTTATACTCTTTTCCTGCTTACACCCAGACTTTATACCATGCAATAAAATTTTCTCATTATTAGAACATTCTCCACCCAAGCCCTTAAAATCAAGGGCTTCTAACAAAACACACAAACACCCACATAGTGACACCCAGCAAAAAGACTTCCTTAGGAACAGCAGCTCTATTCCTTTAAACACAAGAAACTGCCTGCCTCCTCTGATGGTGACAAGAAAGCTACGACTCAGTGGTACACAAACCCAGGATGGCATCAGAGCTACATTTAACTTGATGCTGTTGGGTGGCCTGCGATCTGCTGCCTCCTCTTTCCTGGAGAAAGGAGAGCAGCTGGGACAGACTGCACTGCAGTGTTATGTCTTTACAACAGAGCACCATTTTCTCACCTGTGAAGCATTTGCAGATATCTTCATGCGTCACATACGCTAATGTTTTCAAGGTTAAGGAGAAAGGCTGCAGCTTCCTGCACAGAAAGAGAACTCAAAGGGCACCTGGCATTTCCTTCCTGAGCACAAGAAACGCTATTCCCAGAAGGCTCTCCATGCCACACCAAAGCGGTTTGCAGGCGGGGTCTGCAAGCTACATACTTGTCAGAGCTGACATCCTAAGACAGGCAAGCCACAAGAGCGGCCCTGCACTCAAGTAAGTGGCACCTGTGACACTGAGGGAAACACTTTTCTCACCTTGGTAAACATTACAGTTTTTTTTACTTCAAAAAGACAAACAAGAAGCCATGCACTGCAAAGAAAGCTGGTTCCCAGGCTAGACAGAGTTACCTTAGTTTCAAAGCCTGCCTCCTGACCCTTTAGAGCAGATCCTCCAGCAACAACAGGTCACCACCACCACCACCACTCCTCTGCCCCAAGTAGGGCAGCACCAACCCAGCCCTCAGAGCTCTGCTTTCCAGCCCAGCAAGCAAACACAGAGAGAGTGTAATCAGTTCACACAAAGGATATCGACTGTTCTGCATGTCTTCTGTAACGTTTTTTATGCTCTGCTGAACCCACATCTTCTGCTGCTCCAGCTCCTGCTCCCGCTGCTCCAGGTCCTCTATATCTGCCTTCAGCTCGATAAGTTTATGAGCTATTTCACGTGTGTTGCAGCCAGGACCCACCCCTCTGAGCAAAGTAAAAAGGAGTGACATGCATCAGCCTCTGGAGGCACCCAGACCAGCCCCAACCTCTCAGAGAGGTTGCCATCTCCCTTACTGCTACCTCTGTCATAGATCAAGGCCAGATCACCCAAAAAAACCTCATCTGTACCCACTCTACATCCCCACCTTCCAGCACAGCACACCTTCCTATATTGCGCAGACTGGCAGAGTCCTCCCCCACCCCCTGCCATGACAGGCATCTTTTCTAGCCCAAGGCACTGCAGATACTTAGCTTGTACCAAAATAACAACTCCGCTGTAAAACAGACATGCCATATGTACTTTGGCTTTCCCCATTACTACCATCAGCATAGCCCAGCTGAGAGGAAAGTACAAGCATGCCCAGACCACTGAGGAACCTTGCTCTGAGCAGGGTATTTTGATCCCAGTGTAACTTAGACCTGGACTAGAAGGGACCTGTGAACGATTTAGACCTTCTCTGTCACTCACTTCCACTGGATACTGTTCTTGGATTTCTTCTCAATCAACCCGATGCCTTCCAGGACATTTGTGATATCGTAGATCCGTCGCTTCTGTCGCACAGCCAAGGTATCCGCAGCCTGCAAAAAGGTTAGACACTTAACTCCAAACTCTCAGTCATGTTTCACTCCTTCCTGCCTGTCAAGATTGCCTCCTGGCCAAACACTGTGCTCGCCATCTCATACCTCTCTTGCTCCAGCGCCTCAAATTACAAAGCCATGTTCTCAACGTCACCATGACCATGAGAAGAAGCCACTGACCCTTCATTCCTTTTCTTACCCCACAACCTCCCCCACTATGGACCAGCCATCCTGGTCATGGTGGGTCAAAAAATCACCATTCCTCAGCAGCAAAGCAGTGCTACAAGACACTAGTTCAGCAGCCTAAAAATTTGGTGGTCCTTCCAGGTAAAAGAGGTGGAGACGAGAAGAGGAATGCAGAGAGCTGTCTGCACAACTGACAATTTAGCAAAGTTGACATACAAAAGGCCTTTTCTAAATCTGATCTGATGCCACTTCACAGAGAATCAACACCTTTTCAAGAGGCGGAGTCCTCTGAAAGACACAAAGCCAGGAGGAGAGTAAGCACTGCAGTACGGCAGGAGCTCCTGAGCAGCCCTGGGACTTCCCTATGTTGCTCACAGGACTCTCCTCCCCTCAGGTTCCTGGACACACTGGACTGCACCGATACACCTGCTCCCACTATCACACAGCAGCCTAGCACTGGCTAACACGTGCTGCACTCATGTGTGGGCACAGCCAGGCCCAACAATGTCAGCGGCACCATACAGAGCGGGTCAGCACAGCAACGATGTTCCCTCTTACCTAACAGTAACAGACTGGGACTTCAGAGACCCTACACCGCATAACTGATCAAATCACACTAACCAATACCAATCCACTTAATGGACGTTTTAAACAGGAAAATATTGCCCAAATCCAAATAGACAACCCTTTGGCACAGGAGAGGACAGAAGTCTACAGCCAGGAGACTCCACCAGCCCTTGTGTCTTCACAGCTTTCTGGCACTCATCTGCTGCCCGTGAAGAGTCCAAGCACACACGCACTCACGTAAGAAGTATTTACATAAACCACAGAAAAGGAGCTTCACCTATAGAAAAGGCCTAGGTTTAAGTACCATACGTGCCACAAAGACAAAGTTACTTCCTCTAGGTGAAAACCTCCAAAACGCAGAAGCAAGGCATGTCCACATGGCACTTCTCCACAGGATAAAGGCATTAAGGATGACCTTTAAGGGATATGAATCTGACCACACTCCCCTTCCTGCTGTATGCCGTGGTGCAAAGCACAGCAGGGAGGAACAGTTTCTGTAGGTGTCTGTTTCTATAGGTCTCGGAGGCTTTATAGGGCTGGATCGTTACAGTGCGGGTGATCGGGTAGCACCTTGGTGTGGGGCAAGAACGCAGAAGAGAACGAGACGGCCAAATGGGGTTCCCACTGAAGCGCACAAACGCCTGCAAGGTCAGGCAAGGTCCGCTGCCTCCTCCCTCCGCGAGTCACCGGAGCGGCTAGGACAGGCCGACGGAGCGGGGAGCGCCGCCGGGAAGGAGGCAGCAGGTGCGGAGCCCCCTCCGCACGCCCCTGGCGCGGCTGTCAGCTCTGCCGCACCCCAGCAGACCCCGTTCTCCCTCCGCCTGCCGCACCGGGCTGCCCTACCCCGATTTCCCCCTCAAAACCCGGCTCAGCCCCCGGAGCGCCGGGCCCGCCGGAGCGCCGCTGGCTCAGCAGAAGGGCCCTGGCCCGCGGCGGGCCCCTCGCCACCCGCCGGCAGCCCCCGCACCAGCTTGAGGTCGAGCACGCCGTCCTTGGCCTCCTGCAGCAGCGACACGAACTTGGTGGTCAGCAACCCCAGACTCTTCTCGTGCCGGCTCGGCGCCCCCGCAGCCCCGCTGCCACCCCCAGGGGGCTGCGGCCCGCACTCCGCCATCTGCCCGCCGCCGGCTCCAGCCCCGCCGCGCTTCCGCTTCCGGGCCGCGGGGCACGACGGGAGCTTCCGGGGCGGGCGCGGGGCGGGGGCGCCCAAGGGCCGCTCCCGGAGGCGACCCGCTGCTACCCGGGCCTCCCTGCGCTCTCCGTGCGGGGTGGGTGGCGTCGAGCCTCCCGCTGCCCGGCACCCCGGCTCCCTGCGGCCGTACGGCCAGCGGCGGCTGCCTGTCGTGGGCAGGGCCCGGGGGGACCCGGGTAAAACGGGGCCGGGCATCGCGTGTCCTCGTCCGTCCCTTCTTCCCCCGCCGCGCTGTGGTACCGTAGCCAAACGTCCGGGCCGCTGTCCCGCGGCGCCCTCCGCTGCTGCTCCCCGCGCCCGGCCGCTGTCCGGCCCCCGGCGCGGCCCCGGCCCTCCGACCCCGGCCTGGGGGAGGCGGCCTGTGGCCGGGGCTCGTCTCCGGGTCCATCCCCGGCCGCGAAGGCTCTCCCAGCTCTCCCGCCTCCGGGTCCGGCTGCTGCAGGCAGAGCCTTCCCCGGCTGCCCCGGCCCCGGCGGTGGGCCGCGGTGCCTGGCGTGGGCACCCCCGGCCGCCCCCCACCGAGGCAGCCCGGCTGCGAGCGGGGCAGTGCAGGGGGCGCGCCGAGGGGCCGCGTGTGCGCGCCTCGGGGGTGCTGGTGAGGGCACACGGGGCGCGATGACTCCCCCCGGCCAGGCCTGTGGCAGCCCCGGCGCCTTCCTCCGCCCCTCCGCCCCCCCGTCCCTGACGTCCTGAGCGCGGCTGCGGGAGCACAACGAGGCCCTGAGGAGTGCGGCTGCTCGGCTGAGGAAGCGCCGGGGGCCGCCTCCGCGCCGCCCGGACACCATGGGCCTGTCCGCGGGGGACGGGCGCGCCCGCAGCCCCAGAGGTAACGGGGACGGTGCGGCCACCCCGGGGAGCTGGCGGCGCTGGGCAGAGGGGGGATACTACTGCTTGCGGCGCGTTTGGGGGCTCCCCCGCCCTCTGCCTTGCCACCCCCTGGACCTTTTCCCTGTGCCGGGGCTGCTGCCTTGTGTTTTTGGAGGGGTGAAGGCCTGGCTCTGCTTCCTGATGGAGATAGCTGCGCTGGGGGCAGTGCTGCTCACCGCACAGCTTATCCTCAAAGCCGCTGGGCTGGCGTCCCCCGAAGCCCCCCCATCCCCGAGGGTTCCCGTGCGGGCAGGCTTCCCAGCAGGGCTTGGCACTGGCTGACATCCCCGCGGGGCTGCACAGTTGCTGGGGATGGGGTGGGGGGAACGATGGAACCGCTGGGGATGGGGGCTGGCGTGTGATAACTGTGCTGGTTCTCATCCCTCCCCACTCTGGCCAGAAGGCCTTTGGCATGGCTTCAGACCCTGTGTCAAGGGGGACGCTGTGGTCCCCCACAGCTGCATGGGTGCCTTTGGGAGACTGGGAGCCTCCTGTCCTCACCTCAACCTGTCTGTCCTTCATGAGATAGCTGCTGACTCACTGCTGAAGCCTCAGCCCTGCTGAGGGCTTCCTAGGTGACATCAGACTCCTCTCAGCCCCCCCAGCACCGTGTTTGGGGGCAGCAATGGGGACATGCACTTGGTCTGGGGGACAGCCCAAGCTGGCAGGCTGGGTGCCAGCTCCCCAGGGCAGCCTTCTCACTGCCACAGCCACTGTGACAACACCAGTCTGCAGCGGTGGTATCTCAGGGGGGCCCTTGCAAAAGGACCCGCTTGCTGTCGTGCTGTCTGGCTTCCCACATCTGGATGTGCTTGGAAGTCAGCTGGCGGCCAGCTTCCTGCCTCTGGCCTCAGGGGCCCTTCCTGCCCCTCCAGGAGAGGCTTCCTTGTGCTCATTAACCCCTGGCTTCATCCCCAGATGAGGAGTGGCCAGAAGCAGAGAAGGCTGAGAAGCTGGCAAGAGGAGCCGCCCTGAAATGGGCTTCAGGGGTGTTTTACCGCCCTGAGAAACTGGAGGGGCTTGGGCAGTACCGGAGCCGAGAGACACAGAGGAACAGCTCCATCCGGTCCCGGCTGAAGGTGGGTGTTTGCCACAGGCCACCCCGTGGGTACCCGCAGCCTCCCCAAGCAGGGATCCCAGCCAGCATCCCCTCTCCTGTGCTGAGTCATCTTTGCATCTACTTCTGGCAAAATCTTGTCCTGTGGCTGGCATTTGGTGGAAGAAACACAATTGTTTCAGATAAAAGATCTGGTAAAAACCCCACCACCAACTCCTGCCTTACCCCTGGGCAGCATCTGAAGTGGTAAATGTGTCTCCTGTGCCTGCAGCCATCCTTCAAAACAAAACACCTAGGGCATTCAGCACATCCCATGTGTTGGAGCCAGTGCTTCCCATCACCATCCCATCCCATCACCAAATGCTTCCCTTCCCCATGGCTTGGGGGAGGCTAAGAGCTCCAGCCTGCCGAGCCCAGCAGGAGAAACACTGTCTACACACACCTGTACGGGCTGTCCCCAGTCCCCCGGCACACCTCCCTGCTCAGGGTGACCTTTTTTTGTTTAACCTGAGGAACAATTAACCACAGGACGCCAGTCTGAGCACCCCAACCTTCTCCTGATTATTTTGGAGATGGTTTCTCCTACCCTGACCATGGGCGAATTGTCCAGGAGGCAACTTCTAAGTGATGTGGCCTCAGAGAAAGCAACTTGCTTCTGGTGCTGCTGCGTGAAAGTGCTTCTTGGCGTCAGGAGCCGGGAGTTAAATGGGTGGATGGGGCATGCAGATGTGCCAGCACCGCTGCAGGGCTGGAAAAGATGGGAATCTATTCGGGAGGAGGGTTCCTGTGGCCACTGAGGTGCTTTGTGCCCTTAATACCCCTTGGGGGCACGTGAGGCCCTGTGACCCGGCTACTATTTTGCAGAAGCAAAGTAATCTTTTAAAACTGAAAGGAAACATCTGGTTACCGCTCACCCTGCTGCCTCAGTCACCCCAAAGTGATGCCTTTCTCCCACCTCATGCACAGTAGCCATTGTCCCCCTTGCCCCACCCCCATATGAGCCATTCCTGCTGCTGGAGCAGGTTTCCTGAAGCTGGGTGTGCTTGGTCTGATGGGATGGGGTCATCGCAGAAGGTCTGGGAGATGTAGTGATGTGATGGCATGGTGACAGAGGCAGGTGTGACTTTGTGGGGCTGGGAGAGCTCCTGCAAGAGAGACCTGGTGGGGCTGGGGCAAACGGCATGTGAGTACTCCAGCCTTGGGAGCTGCTTCACCACCCCTCCGTCCTCTTCTGCTCCCCAGTCAACTGTCCAGTCCTACCTGGAGGGGGTAAGTGCGGGGCTGGAGCAGCTGCAGTCGGCGGCCCAGGAGGTGCAGAGCGTGTGCCAGGACCTAGGGGCTGCACGGTGGACCCTGCTCGACAGCGCAGACTGCTTCCAGGGCCTCCAGCAGATGCGAGTGCTGATGGCAGAGCATGTGCAGCTGGCCTCGGTGGTCCAGGTGCTGCCTCAGCTCTTCTCAGGTAAGACACTGGGCCAGTCCTCGTGGATTTGGGCTGGAAGGTGCTGGGGAGAGCTTCAGTCCAACTCTGGGCTCTGCGCAGGGCTGGCAGCAAAGCTAGAGCAGGTTGCTCCAGCTTTGCTGTTCGGGTTTGGGAAGTCTCCGTGGATGCAGATACCATTGCCTCGCTAGGGCCTGATCCAGCACGGTGTCCCAGAGCCCCAGATCTTTCCCTCACCATCTCCCTGCTAACCCGCACCCATGGCCCTGGTGCCAGCCCCCTTCACCCCCCACACTCAGTTCTGGCATCTCTCCTCCCTCTCCCACAGTCCACGAGGTTTTTTCCCATATCCTGCAGCTGCTCCATGGGCAGCACCTTCTGGAGGCCCACGCGGAGCTCATGATGATGGAGCACCTCCGGGACAACATCCTCTCCCAGCTGCACCTCCGCAGGCTCTCCAGTGCCCAGGCAACTGTGCTGTCCTACTTTGGTGGCCTGCAGGAGCTCAACGAGAGCCTGGCCAAGCAGCTGTGGGACATCGTGGGCAGCAGCCTGCGGCTGGTGCGCGAGGACCCAATACTCTTTGTCACCGCTGTAAGGATCATTGAGCGGGAGGAGAAGATAGATGATACTCTGCTCCTGGAGGCCACCTTCCTGCCCCCTGGCCGCCCAAAGGGCTGGAGGCAGAAGTTTTACCACGTTCTTCAGGACACCATCACAGGAGCCCACTTTCATGCCAGCCGCATGGACGCACAGGGGCCAGGGCTGGCCAGGCACTTGGCAGCGCTGCAGAAGGACATCGTGTCCGAGCTGCGTGTGGTGAAGGACCTGATGGTCCAGTGTGTCCCAGCTCACTACAACATCCTCAGCATCTGCACGGCCACCTACCACCAGGCCCTCACCAGCCACCTCCAGGACATCCTCCAAGAGGACCTGGACAAACAGGCGCTCTTCCTTCTCCTCGAGTGGGCACTGCGTGTGTACCACAGGTCAGCACCAACCGAGCAGGGGAGCTTGTGGAGAGCGGGATTGTCCACCAGCATGCGGGTGGGTTGGGAGAGTGGCTCTGGCTGCCTGGGGATGACCCCCGGGAGGGCAGGGGGAGAGACAGGAACTCCTGGAAAATCCAGGTTCTTCCCAGCCCTGTCCCACCTCTGCCCTCCAGCCCGGAGATGATGGGTCACCCTGACCTTCTCCCAGAAGTGGACATTTCTGCTCTGGGCCCCCTCCTGTCCCCTGAGCTCGTGGATCAGATGGAGAGGAAATACGTGGTGAAAGTCAAGGTGGGTGAGTGGGACAGTCAATGCGTGCGGGGACCCAGTGACCACCACTGAGCCAGCATCTGCTCTGACAGCAGCAGGAGACCATGAGCCTGTGGGACAAGGCGCAGGACCCACTGCTGGGCTGTGTGCTGGGTCTCGGCGGGGTCATACCTGACTTCTTGGGCTGACCATGGTGGGCATCCATCCACAGGCTAGTGTGCTTGAGTGGATGCAGAGGACCCTGGAGGTGGAGTTCAAGGAATGGTTCAGGGAAGAGGAACCTGAGACAGACCATCAGGGCTTCTTTCAGTCAGCCCTGCCCATAATTGTCATGCAGGTGGGTCCCCAGCACCACCAGTGCAGCTGGGACACGGCCACACTGGGAGCCCCCAAAAAGGGAGCTGTGCCCTGCAGCCTCTCACAGACTCGTCCGCACTCTCCCTCTGCAGATGCTGAATGAGAATATCCAGGTGGCTTCCTTGATCACCAGTTCTCTGCAGCAGAAGGTCTACAACATGGCCTTGGAGGAGCTTGAAGCATTTCTGGGCCGGTCAGTGGAGCCCCTCAGACCCCTGCCCTTTCTCACAGACCCTGGGTCCCATGGCCAAGTGTCACAGGCTGATGGTGGCGATCTGCCACGGGGCACCCAGCGCTCATCCAGGTCACAGGAGGCTTGGCAGCCTGTCTGCCAGTGTGACTACTGTCTCAGCCCTTGGGGGCCATCAGCTCTCAGGGTCTGCCTGCCCCAAGTGCTACTCCAGTAGCACCCAGCCCTGCTGCCTCAAGGAGGTCCAGAACGGGTCCCGCTGTCCCACCCTGCCCAACAGCCTGCCCCTCTCCAACCTGGTGGCAGAAGCTGGAAAGAGCCAAGTGAGCTGGGAGGGTTGTGGGAGGTCCACGTGCTCCCAAGAGCATCCCAGATTCCAGGTCCTTGTGGCAAGACGTCCGGGGCTCTGCCTGCCCACCATGGTTGACTCGCTGTGTTGCAGTCTGCGGGAAGCCCTAGTGCAATGTGGGAAGGAGCACCAGAAGGACCGTACTGTACCCAAGTACTATGTCTCCTACCTACTGGCCATGCTCAACAACAACCTGGCTCTCAGGTAAGATGCACCAGCACCTTGTAGCTCTTGTAGCAACCTTACCACCCAAAAGGAAGCCACATCCTCACCACCCTGCTGCGGGACCAGTGTCCCCACCATGCTTCCCAGGCTATGTGTCCCCTCCCTTCTCTCCTAGCTCCTCTGTCTCCTCCCTGCACCCCAATGCTGCCCACAGAGAAGTCCCTGCGTCCCTCTGGGCTGCTCTGGACAGGATGCAGAAGAAAGCCTGCCAGCTGCTGCTGGAGGAGCTGCTCCTGGACCTCCAGGTATGTTTGTCCACAGCACCTGAGGCTGGCAGGGCTGCAACGAACCTGGCCCCAGCAAGAACAGCCCTATGACTACACCCCCAGGCATGGCTTTATTCCTGCCCAGAATCCCCACCGCATACCCCATGCCCTGGTATCATCCTGCAGACGTCTCTGCCAGCCTGGCTCCTAGGCTTTGGTAAACTGCCTGCAGCTCGCCCAATGTCTGTTGCGCAGCAGCACTACCCTGTATCTCTGGGGCAGATGGCTTGTGGCCCCCAAACTGCCAACCACCAGAGACCAGGAGCCACAGCCTGCCCAGGCTGCCTCATGCTCCTTTTTATGGCTGTTTCATGGCAGAAAACCAACAGTAGAGAGGCAATGTCTGTGCGGAGGATACAAGCACGTGTGACTGCCTGAGTTGTTTCCTGCCAGTGTAGTCAAATTTAGCTTTCCTGGAGTCTGGACCAAAAATCTGGAAAAATTAATGGCATTGCTATGTAGGGCTTGAATGGCATGAAAACAAAGGAGCAGCTAAAGGGTCAAATGCTCGCAGGCAGCGTGGAGACTGCTGTGGCCCCAGTAGAGACATAGAGGGAATGTCTGCCTGCAGGCAGGAAGACAGGCAAGGACAGCAGGGCAGGAGATCAAAGCCCTTGGCCAAAGATATGTCTACACAAGGGAAGTGGAGAGGAGTGGAAATTAAAAATAAAATTAGCAGGACAGGCTAAAAGCAAGTGTGTGGATAACAGCTTGGTGCCCAGACCTCAGGTGCTACCCTTGAATGGGGCATAGCGACCCAGATAAAGCCCCAAAACGTGGATCTCTGGGTGTCAGGGAGGGGCAGTTCCATGATTTCCTGATCTAGACCGCTCTTCTGTTTCTCGTTGACTTTTGGCTGGCAGCAGGAGCCTGGGGGGTTTGCAAGACAAAGCAGCCATGCTGCCAGGCAGCAGGCAGGCAGTGGCTCTGGTATGTCGTGCCACCCTGCAGCTGGCAGGTGCTGTGAGAGCGATGTGAACCGGGGCACTGTATGCGGCTCCTGTGCTTCTTTCAGCCCCTCTGCCTGCAGCTGCCTTCCCGCAAGTGGCTCTCCGGGTCCCAGCTTGTCAGCAACATGTGTGAAGTGATTGACAAGTATGCAAAGGACTTCTCCCATGTCAGGAAACCTGTCTTCACGGTACAGTTGCTGCAGGGGGTCCTTCGAATGGCTGCTTGTCTGTAGGGCAGGGAGGCTGGGCAGTTGGGTGCCATGCTGGGGCGCAGGGGATGCAGTTGCTGCTGGGTTTGCCAGAGGGCTTGCATCCTCCGGAGCAGTCCAGAGGGCACCGCCATGCAGAGGTGTTCAGGGTTTCCTCAGATTCACCTACTTTCTCTGTCCCTCTGTCTGGGGGCGCTTCCCAGCAGGTTGTCCCCATGGCTTGGTGTTGTATCCGGCCACCTTCCCCTCTGCCTTTCCCTGGGCAATTGTGGTCTGACACCCAGGCTGTGCCCAGTGCTAACAGCTCTCACCTGCCCAGCTCCTGCTGATGGAGAGCGAGCTCCTGGTGGCGAGCCAGTACCTTCGGGCACTCATGCAGAAGAAGATGGTGTGCAAGAGCGAGGAGGAGCGGGGCCAGCTCTGCCACCGCCTGCTGCAGGACGCCACGCAGCTCCGGGAGCTCTTCTGTGGACTGGTGAGGGGTGCCTGGGTGCGGTGGGGAGCCACGGCTGTGCCACGGGAGGGGGTCATCGCGCAGCAAGGTCAGTGCAAGGAGCTCGTAGCTCACCTCCATGACTCTCCTGCTCCCCTCCAGCCCACAGCAGATGGGGTGGGTACATCAGCCCATGAACAAGACGTGGCTGTTACGCTTGGGCAGCTGTGAGGCCAAGAGGGGAGGAACTGGCTGCATTAGGGACTTGGGGGACCACCTACCTTGCCCGGTGAAGGTTGATGAGGCTGCAGAGTCATGAGCCAGCCCCAACAGGTGGGACATGCTGAGCAAGGAGACAGGAATTGCAAGGGTCCAGGTCCCGACATGGGCACTGAGGACTGGGCTGCATCTCACCAGCAGCCATGGTGACCTTCTGGTCTTACACGTGGGGCTGCTCTCCCTTGCAGGGTCTGGACCAGAGCCAGCAGAGCCTGGAGGCTGTCTTTGCTCTGCGGGAGCTGATTTGCCTCAAAGACCCAGCGCTGCTCAGCCTGGAGGTGCTGGGCTTCATCACCAAGTACCCTGATGTCAGGTAAGAAGCCCCACTGTGAGACGTGGGAGGTGTGAGTGTGCCCAGGGAAGTGAAGCTTGGGCTGGACCCTGTGCAGTTACACTGCAGGGCAGGCAGAAACCTGAGCTTTTTCCCCCTGCCTCCCTGCGGTTTCCTTTTCCCCTGCTCCAGATTAGAGGGGCTCTTGCAAAGTCCCAAGGTCAAAAATACAAAGGAAAAAGCAATTCTGCTGTGGCATTCACCCATCTATATTTGGTAGCCAAACAAAATGTGAGAAATTGCAAAACACCAAATTGGAAATGTCAGAATCAGCTGAAACCCAGAAAATGTCAAAACCAAATTCACAAGGTTTGTGGAGTTATTTTCAGGCAAATTTTAAAGTTTGGCTGGTGCAGAGTACCAGCTCTCCCCTGGGCTCAGCTCAGCTTCTCTGGATCATGGGAGGTTTGTGGGACATGAGCATTGTGGACAGAGCTGTGGGCCAGCAGCACCTGGACTCATCTCTTGCTCTCTGCCCAGTGATGAGCACATCTCCACCTTGCTGGATCTCCGGGGTGACGTCTCCAAGGAGGTGCGGCACGTGGTGCTGGAGATGATGGCGCAGCACCCCCAGGTCCTGCCCGAGAGTTACCGGCCCATCTTCAGCACCATCCTGGTCCCTGTGCCGGAGCTGCCCTTCTGCCTTCGCAAGGGCAAGTGTGCCTGACACTGTGCCCCACAGCCTGCTCCCCGCTCCCCCCCACGGACGTATGGGCCACACAGGACACCTCCGAGGCTGTGCTTGGGGAGAACAGAGGTAACATGTGGCATCCCCTACACACAGCACCTTGCCCTGTGCTGGGGACAGTCTGGATAGATGCCATCCTCCTCTGGCCTTGCCTCACTGAGCTGGCTGTCTCCTGCAAGTGCCAGTCCCAGGGGACCTGGGTCAGGAGAAAGTCAACCCATTGCTGAATTGCTCATTGAGGGCTGCTCAGGTCTGGCCTATTGCCTGCAGGAGAAAGAGGAGCCACAGAGCAAAGGACAGGAGGCTGCAGCTGGGGTAAGCCCACGTCTCTGTGGGGCCACAGAGGTATTTGGGTTTCCCTGAGTCTCCAGACGGCCCTCTGGGCCAGCGTGTCCTGGCCATGGCGTCTGTTACTACCCCAGCGCCAAGGCAGACTGGAGCTGTGCTAGACCCAGGCTTGCAAGGGGGCTTTGGCCACAGGAGGTCTTCCTCTGGTATGGCTCAGCCCAGGTCTGATGCCGCTCACCCAGCCTGGGCCCTGCAGGGACAGTGATGGGCAGCTCATCATGGCCCACAGCCACAGAGAAGGGCACAGGGAAGTCTCACCACCCTGGGTAGCGCCGTCAACCCTAACCCTGCCGGTGTGAAGGAATGGCTCCAAGTTCCTGCCGACCTGCTCGGCTCCTGGCATCTGAGGCAGGACCTGGGGTCTGAGACTCTCCAGCCTCTCGGAGATCATGGTTGTGTCTCGGGTGTCGAGCAGCCTCCTGCCCCCAGGTTCAAGTCCTGTCTGTGATGGGCAGCACCGCCCTGGGCACTGGCTCTTCCTCCGTCCTCCACTGCTGTCCAGTCCTTGGTCACCTCCTCCCCAGGTGCCACACGAAGAGCAGGAGCAAAGCCTCTGCCTGCATCCTTGTGCCCAGCCCCTGCAGCATCCTGGGAGACCTCCATGCTCTGCCACGCTTCCTCCCTTGTGGCAGGCCGGGTCCTGCTGTCCTTGCCTGTCCCCACTGCCAGAAATAAAGGCCTGAGCTCTGCAATCACTCACCAGCGTCCAGGCACTGCTCTCCAGGGTGTGTGGGTGGCACAGAGAGCATGGCACCCATCCCCACACTCAGCATCACCCCTGCACCCAGTGCCATCCCAGGAGCATCACCTAGGGCCATGGGGGATGACGGAGGCACTACCTGCGTACCCCCTGTGCGCAGGATGGAGAGCACCATGCAGCTCCCCAGCTTTTGCAGCCCTGGGGTGAGGGGTCAGGCAGCTGCAGTGCTGGGGGATGCTTGGCTGGTGGCATCAACCTCAGCTCGGGGAGGTGCCCACTGTCCTGCTTGCCCAGCCCTCCACACCGGCCACAGCTCCCGCCTGCCTGGGAAGGTGTCTGTCCCCCCCAGCTGCCACGGCTGGCGCTGGGACACGCTCACCTGTGCTGGGGCTGAGGGTCAGGGGGTGGCCCTGGGCCCTGGGAACGTGCAGCTGGGCTCGGGCTGGCCCGGGCTTCGTGGCCACGTGGGGAAGCATCCCTAGTGCCAACAGATCTGAAGCGGCCCTGGGGGCAGGGTGACCTGCCACCCTCCCAGGCATCCATCTCAGCACGTACAGCCCCACTGCTCCCCCAGCTGTGTGCCCACAAGCAGCCCCCCGTGCCCCCAGTACAGCCCTGGGTGCTCTCCCTCTCCAGCTCCATGGTGAGAACTGACATAACTCATTCCAGCGATAACCCTAGCACCCTGGGATGCCTCTTGGCAGCCTGTTCCCACCACCCTGCTGGCATGGGGTGAGGTACGTGCCAGGTTTGGCCCATCACTGCTGCCCGCAGCTGGCAGAAGGCAGCAGGGGGACCTTGACCCTGCCTAGCCATGAGCCATGTGGCTCCTGGCCACTATAAAGCCCGCGGCCCCGGGGCCACAGCCATGTCCTCCCAGGATGGCGTTGCTGTGGGCAGTTGCCTGCCTGGCCCTTGCCAGCACTGTCTCAAGTAAGTGCTGCCCGCGGGCACAGGGAGGTACTTGAGGTGCAGCAGGACCGGGACACCCCAGGGATGGTGACACGGAGCTGCTGTGCACAGGCAGCCCCCGTGTGCATGCCCTGAGCTTTTGGGGTTACTGTTGTGCCCCTCTGCCTCCCCGCCAGGCTGTGGGGTGCCCGTCATCAGCCCCTCGGTGCACTACAGTGAGAGGATCATCAACGGGCAGAATGCGGTGCCCGGTTCATGGCCCTGGCAGGTGTCCCTGCAGGTACGGCACTGTCCCGCTCCCCAGGCAGGGTTGCTGCCCCAAGCACCACGGTGGCATGGCATGGCAAGCCGGGCGCCAGGGGTGGGAGGTGGGTAGGCACCAAGGGGGCCCATGAAACCCTCTGCCTGTCCCCAGCTTTGTGGGGGGCTCAGCCCCAGCTCTTCCTCCCTCTTTCCACTGCAGACCCGCTCGGGATCCCACTTCTGCGGCGGCTCCTTGATCAACGAGAACTGGGTCATCACGGCTGCCCACTGCGAATTCAAGTGAGGAGCGATGTCCAGCCAGCCCACGCCAGTGCCACCCAGCAGGGACAGGGGCATGCGGCATGCTGGGCATCGCCAAGTGGCATTTGGGACAGCCTCGGAGGCCAGCACCCGAGGAACTGAGCAGCCCGGGGCTTCCTCCCTGCGGTGCCTTCCCTTGGGCACACAGTGCCTTGTGCCTGTGGCAGCCCCAGTGCTGTGCCCACCCCGAGTGCCAGCTGCGCGTGTCCCCCTGACTCCCTTACCCCTTGCAGCCCGTACTCCCACATCGTCGTCCTCGGGGAATATGACCGCAGCTCCAACGCAGAGTCTGTTCAAGTGAAGACGGTGTCCAGGGTGAGCCAGGCTGAAGTGGCTGCAGTCCTGGGACAGGGCTGCAGCTCTGCGCTGGGGCTGCTCCTGCAGGGCAGGGATGGCATGTTACACAATTTCTCGGCAGGCCATCACAAACCCCAGCTGGAACCCCTACACCTTGAACAACGACATCACCCTGCTGAAGCTCTCCTCGCCTGCCCAGCTGGGACCCCGTGTGGCCCCTGTCTGCCTGCCCCCCACCAACCTGGCTCTGCCCACCAACCTCCAGTGCGTCACCACTGGCTGGGGACGCACCAACACCAACTGTACGAACACCGCAGCTTCAGGGAGGGCCGTGTGTGGCCACCTCCCTTCTGGGTGGCTCTGCAGGGTCTGGGGGAGCCCAGGGGCAGTGTGTGTGTGTGTGGGTGCATTGGTGCAAGCACAGGTGGAGGTGGATGCATGCCAACCCCAGGGATGACTGAGCACGGGCACCAGCCCGCCCTTGCTTGGGACTGCTTGCACGAGGCGATCCCTCCTGGGGCAGGGGGGTACACTGGCACAGAGGGGGAGGGCGCTTTGCATGGCAGCACCCACGTGTTTGGAAGCCACAGTGGGAGCTTACCCAGGGTGCCTGTGTGCTCCCAAAGGCTCCAGGAGACCCGCCAACTCCAGGGCCATTTAATGGTGCTTCTTTCCCCCAGCCCAAGCCTTGGCAGTCCGCCTGCAGCAGGTAACTCTGCCCTTGATCACCCTGAACCAGTGCAAGCAGTACTGGGGCAACCGGATCACCAGCTCCATGCTCTGTGCCGGCGGGGTCGGTGCCTCCTCCTGCCAGGTAAGGAGCCAAACTCCCGCTGGAGGAGGAGGAGGACACGTGGGGTCTTGGGTCTATGGAGCCAGAGATGTCGGCTATAGCGCCCGGCCGCGGCCGGGGTGGCAGGGACCAGTCTGGAGCACATGCTGGGGCCACTAAGCAGGAGGCGTCTTCTCTGCAGGGTGACTCTGGTGGCCCTCTGGTATACCAGAATGGGAACGTCTGGACCTTGATTGGCATTGTCTCCTGGGGAAACAGCAACTGCAATGTCCGCACGCCAGCCATCTACACCCGCGTGAGCCAGTTTCGAAACTGGATCGACTACGTTGTTTCTCAGGCATAGAGCTGGTGACAGAGGGATCCCTTCGCCGGGTGCTGCTCCTGGCGTGGTGAGCTTGGCAGAGCTGGCAAGGGGCTGAGCTGAAAGCAAGGTGCCTCACTTTGTAATAAAGCATCGGCATTTGTGCCAAGCGCTGCCTCTGGCTCCTTTCCCCTTGTGAAGCAGGCCGGGATGGAAGGCGCAGGGGGGGCCAGGGCACCCCACGCTCCTCTCCCAAGCCGCAGCACTTCCCAGTGCCGGAGCTGTGCCCAGCTGGGACCCGTGGCAAGGGGCACAGCCAGGACACGATGCGTAGGTAGAGAGGGAGCAGGGCTGGCAGAGGCTCCAGGGCTGCTCAGGGGGTCTTCATGTACATGGACCTACACCCTGGCACCAGCCCAGAGCCCACCACAGCGCTGAGGGTGGGCGAAGTTACCTGTACTGGTCCTCCCACCGACCGCAAGGTCTCCAGCACCAGCTGGCCCCACCAGGGCCTGTGGAGCTGCAGCTCAGCACCCTCCCCAACTCGCGACGGAGGGTGGGTGCTGGTGGGTGCACAGGATCTTAAAAGATCCCTGGTGGCAATTTAAAGCCATGTAGCAGGTTGGGAACACAGAGCTGAATGGGAGAAGAGCCGACAGCAGCTCCAGCTCTTCTGGAAGGTGGAAGGCAGCGGCTGGAGAACAGCACGCTGCTTCATGTGTGCAGATCTGCCAGGTAACAGAGCGGGGAACTGAAGGCCATCCCAAAGGAAAATGTGAAGCAGGAAACAAAATTCAAGGCCACATGGCAGGTTTTCAGAAGAAAGCTGAGTTTTCACCCAAAGAGATTCTTGAGGCAATGGCAGGTGCAGACCTTGCGAGGTGACATGCGAGTAAAAAGACACGTCAGTGAATTACCACCTGGTTCCTGGCAGCTCAAAATAAGAGCTGGTCATGAGGACACCGTGGAGAGGAGCAGGATCAGACTGACCCAACACAAGTTGTGGGGTTTTTTTTCTTTATCAGTGATGTGATTGTGATATAAAAGCTCTACTGTGTTAATCACAGCCCCCAAAATGTTGTCATCACTATGAGGCAGTTGCAGAGAAAGCATGATGCTACACAGACATACCCATGGGAAGGGATATAAACTATGAATGGAGGGTACAGACAAACGGTCTGGCCCCTATGCTTGAGTAAAAAAAAAAAAAAATCACAAACAAAAACTTCTCAAGTGCAGCCCAGGGCTCAAAGTTTTACTTTGGATGGGTAAAATTTAGCTTCGTGTAGTGGTTTTCTCTGCAGGGAGCAAGAGCAACTGGAGCAAACTCACAGCAGGGCCCTGGGGCTTGCAGAGAAACCTGTGAAGCTGCTGGCTCGGGCTCCTTTGCCCTGGAAAGCCCCTCTGGGACGTAGGGGAGAAGGGCACAGGGCTGAGCGAGCTCCTTGCAAACCTCCCCAAAGGCCAGCAGCAGCAGTTGGACCAGTACACACCGGTCCTACTGGTCTGCCTTGACATTTAGAGTGCTTGCTCTCTGTGGTACCTGAAATAAAACCCACCACATGAAGGCAGCACACTTTTTTGGCTTTAGTTAGCTCCTCAATGCCCTTACAGACAGCTGGATGTCAGTGATGTGGGGATGGGCCACAAGGGCAAAAGAAACTGGTGGCCACGTGGAGCTTCAAACAGGAACTGATCAAGTGCAGCACTATGGGTCATTCACTGTGTTCAGGTCGCTGTCATCCCTGCCACTGCTGAGATGGGGCCCCCAGTCCCTGCAAAATCACCTCCTTTCCAGGAGAGGGTGGTTCAGAAGGGGTATGTGTTTTTCACTTGATACAGGTTTTCCTGACGGTCCATAAAATGCACATCTGGATGCACAGAGTGAAACCAGAGAGGTGATGAGCTGCTGTAGGCAAACCAAGGTATTTCTATGGCCCAGCTTTCTATGGCTTCCAGCCAAAGAAAAGTGAACAAAATGTCCCAGAGCGCCTGTTCTGCCTCCAAGCCCTGCCTTCCAGCCAGAGGCTGAGCACCCCACTCACCCAGGGCACCCCTGTGGGCACCACAGCCCGGCATGAGGTCTGCCCCAGGCAGCTGCGTTAAAGAAACCAGCAAACTCTTTTACGGGCACTTTGGTACCTTCTTGTTGTGCTCCAAGACTGTATTAGAGGGGTGAGCAGCATCCTGTCGATGCGTTCACTGCCCATCACTCCTGGCCTGGAAAGCGGTGCCTGCCAGCAGCCGGCCCACGGGCGATCCATGCACCAGAAGGAATGACAGCAGAGCGATGGGGTACACAGAATACATTTACATGTTTAGCAGACTGAGTACACAAAATAAATAATTCTGTACACTCTAATCGTAATGTTACAGGCTAATTACAATGGTTCAGACCTCATCCTACAAGCCAGACCTTAGTGTAAAAAACAAGACTCCAAAGGCAAGTCACAGAACTTGGTGCTTCTCAAAGCAGACCCGCTAAGAGATTAACGGGATGCAATCGGAGTTAATTCCAAACTGTTCCAACCCAGCACCGGAAATTTGGCGACCAAAAATAACAGCAAGTGCCAGAAGACCTCTGGCCCCAAGAGCTTCCCGGGAGGTGTCTTTCCGCAGTGAAAGGCAACAGGAAAACTCACGTTATCTCGGCGTCCACATGGGAGCTGCTTGTTTCCGACACACCTCACTGGGGCCGTGGATCTCTCCCACGTTCAGCAGACAAACACAGTGCAACAATATTTGCAACAGCAGCGAGTAGCTCGCTTGTCACACACGAGGGCTCTACAGTATCATCGTGCAGGGGAGGACAGCGGGGGAAGGACAGCTGCTCTGTCATCAGGCAGGCAGAGCTCCCTCCACCCCAGGGACACCAAGGGTGGAAGGTACCAAGCTCCATGATGCCACTGCCACTGCGCATCCCTGCTGCTTCACATTTTTTTTTTGGCAAATTTACCACACAGTAAGGCACAGCTGACATGCAGGTACCTGCCCCTGGAGCACCCAAGAGCTGTGTTCTTAGTCCAGGCTGAAAGAGGAAACCAAGTGGTCAAAAAAAGCACCAAAAACCTCCCAAGAGTGGCGTAGGCAGCTTGGGGCTGGGTATCTGGTGCCAAGTGGTACAGGCACTTTGTGATATTTTCCAGGATGAAGCCGAGCTGGTGAGAGGCCAGGACACAGCCAGCCTCCCTGCAAACCCCAGGGCTCACACTGCTGCCAGAGAATGGTTTTCAACCCCTCCAGAGGGTGTGATCCCCCCAAAAAGCCAACCTCTGTGTTGCTTTTCATAGTTTAGAAAACTAAGTCAAACAATCGAGATTTTCATTTACCCCACCTCAAACCTTCTGAATCTTTAGTATCACCACTTAAAGGAAGAATATGGCCCCACACAGTCTAATAAGAGGCCTGTAACAGCCGTGCACCAGTTGTCCTTCGTGGTGCCAGATCACCTTGGGCTGAGCCTGCACTGCAGGATCCTCAAAGGGAGCCTTCTCCCACCTGCAAGGCACCGAACAGATGCTTTGACCTTGCTACGGGACTCACCATGGCTCCTGCAGAGCCAAGTCCAGAGTTGCTGCCCAGTAGCCGAGTTAACCATGACTCCTGTTCCAGTTTGTGCATTATATAAAAGTTGACTATATTAGTCCTTCAGCCAAACACCCAGGTAGAAAACAGGATTGAGAAATGGAGCAGGGTGTAAGAAAGAACGTGAATTACCAGAGGAGAAAATATCTGACCTAGAAGAAGAAAATATCCAAATTCCAAAGAAGTTAAGAGTTTGAGGGTTCATCATTTCCAAAACAAATAGATAGCGCAGGCCCTGCACTGCAGCTGGTTTCCACATCACCACTGGAGCCAGAAGGTCAGAGCCCTTTTGTCTGGGCTTACACCCCTGACAAGGCTATAAAGCTGCCCTTCACGTACGGTTGTATGTTTCCAAGAACAATGCAGTCCAGGAACTGTCAGGAGCATCTGGATGCTGTCACAACCTCAGTGATAGCACAGACGACTTCTGGATTGAAGAAGGGGGGGGGGGTGTGTCTACCTCCACTGGGCTGACATGTTAATTTTCTAGAAGCCTGAGAAGGGTGAGAAGTAAATCGAACATGGACAAGTAATTGCTGGTTGAGCAAAATACACAGAAAAATACCTTACTTGCTCAAAAATCTGGATGCAAGTGTGTAGACCACCTAACATTATTTCTGCAAAACCTTTTCACATTCATTTCCAATAACCCTCAAAAAAATAAAAATAAACAATTAAGGCATCAATAGGCCACATTCTTTGAAGCTGTAATTCTCTCCCCCAGGAGCGCAGCCAAACTCCCAGGACAAAACAATGGGATTGTTTTACACAGTACTGCTAAGTTCCAAAAGAAAACCAACCATAATTCCCTTTACTCCTCAAAAATGCATTTCCTTGAAACAGAACACGCCAGGAAGCAACACCTTGAGCTGCACCATTGTGTCTCACGCTGGGATAAAATCCCAAACCTACCAATTCCAGCCTTGGCATCTTTAGGCTTTGCTTTCTCCTCGTGTCCCTTAAGACGCCTCCCCAAGGCAGGGTGCTGGCGAGCATCTCACTGAGACACCGGGGGCTGACTGCATGCGTCTTTTCCCCAGCAATCAGCATCCCTTCCAGCGAGTGCCTGCGGAATCACGCTCATCCCTTTGTGGGCTAAAATGCTGCTCTTCAGGATGAGTACAGGAGAAAATGGTGCCACGCTGAACACCTGGGATTGGAGGGATTGCAGGTGTGCTCCAAGACCATCACTCAGTACATCAAAACCAGATTCCTCTTTGTAAGAACATCTCACCCAGAAAGTGGGAACATAACTAAGGCTGTACTTGAACAAGGACACCTACAACTTGCCACTAGGTGTCATTCCAACTTCATTTTCATTGCATGAACAAAAGTACGGAAAACAAAAGCGCCCAGAGATTTGCACCTCAGCTAATAAAAAGTCTGCAGCTCAGCGAACCCTGGAACAGGCATTTGTTACCTGTGTTCTCCTGGCTAATTCAGTACCAGAGAAAGTCTTCCAAAAAACCCTGTGAGCCAAATAAAGAATTACCAGTTAAAAGCCAAAGAAGGAGATTTTAAAAATTAAATGAAAGAGCAGAAAAAACATTTCAGACATTTTCACTTCCAAAATCCCCAAACAAGGCGCTCCTGAAAAATGTAAACTCCTGAGACTTAAGACAGATCAAGCACTGAGAGGCTCCTGTGGAACATATATGAAGACAGATGATCAAGATAATTCACAGTGAAGAGCTTCTTAGAGGACACATTGAAGGCACCTAACTATGGCTCAAAATTACAGCACTTTGCCTGTCCCCAGACACCCCAGACCCAGCTGCAAAGGTGCCACAATTGCAAGCATAAAAAGCACCCCAGGAACTGTTCTTAAGCTGACCTTGCAACACAGCAGTTGGACCATCACAGTCTTCCAGACAGAGTGAAAACAGAAAGATCACCGATGACTCCAAGGGAGGGACATCTGGACGGAGCTCTGCTCATCTCTCCTCTGCCCACACGTTATTGTCTGGGTGTAACAGTTCCTGCAAATACTGAATTTAGAAAAAGAAGAGCGATTGAGCCAAGAGTGCTATAACCAAACGATGGAAGGACAGCCCATAAAGACTTTCCCCATGTTTACACTGATTTTTCCATGCCAATAAAAAAACATTGCATTTGTGAAGAGAACTAGAGTTCTTTTTCTAGAAAACCCAAAGCCCCTTATGGGATGGACTCGGTCCTCTTTGGTGCAGTTCCCTAGCAGCAGGATGCCTGAAGACCACAGACGTCTCCATACCACAAAGGGGCAAGCTGCAGCTCTCCAGCATCACTCATGTAGGTAAGTGCCAAATTACTTCCCAGCCAGTGTCATCACAAAAACCTGACGCTGGCTGGAACCTATATAGCAACATCTCGCTTCCCAAAATATATTTCACCCCAAACTCACCACGAATGACATCACTCCCAACTTTTACTGGTGAAAAACCAATTGCTGAAAAGAGCAACAAAGCAAAAATTGTCACAGATGAGAGGATTCCTGTTCTGCCTTGTAAAGGTGGAGAAACCACCCTGGTCAGACCAGAGCTCAGCATCCTGACCTCCTCTCCACCTTCATTTATCCCCCACCCCCCAAGAGAATGCAGGAGGGAACAGCTTGGGTAGACACCTGCACAACGCCTGTGCATTTTGATGGTCTAGTGGTTAAAGGGAAGTCTCAGGTTCAAGAGGTCTTGGCTCAGTTCATCAGTTTGATGTCCTCGAGTGGGCAAAATACCTGTTTTAAGGATAAACAGGCAAGATAATCTGGGGTGGGCCATGAAAGCATCCAGGAGGTAAGAGATCACAGTGCCTGGGTGTGATGCTCCAAACATGTAGAAGACACTTTGAGTAATGGCTCAAAACCAGAATCCCTCAGAGAGCATCCTGCCATCTCTTAATGTACAAGCTAAGAACAATTTTCCAGTTGATATTTCTCTTAGAGTAGTTGTTGCTTTTGGAGAGCTGTTTGCAGTAATATGAGGGGCACTGAACTGTTTACGCAGCAAATGTGGCAAGCTGCCTCTTTTGTCAGAAATCACATCTAGTTTATAGTTCATGGTAACAAACCAGGGAAAACTACAGGAGAAGGTAAAAGAAGCTGAAGAAACTTCTTTTGCAGTCCACAGAGTTGAAAAAACCCAGTTTTTAGCAATTCTGTTGTGATCTTTAATGCTGATGGAAGAAAGACTGTGTGTGACATAGTAGGATGGCCACTTGAGGAAGGGCAGCCTGAAAAGAATGCAGTTTTCAAAATAATATGCAATGACGCAAAGGATTTAGAATTCACCCCTGCTACATACACTGCCTGTCCACAGGTTTCCTCTGCTGTATTCCCTATCACACGCTTGGGCGCCCCAGGCTGTGCTCTTGGTGGTTATAGCCCATCCCTGCTTTGGGCTGGGAAGCACATCCCTAGAAATTCTTTCTTTTCTCTTAGCACAGAAAACTCAAGTCTTCTCCCCCTGAAGCAGCACTGCTCTGCTGTTTGCTGACCAGAAGTGGCTGTGGCTAGTGCAGTTAGAGCTCCCTGGAGATGTGACCAACCACTTAAAACCTTGCTGACACTAAACCACAGCAGCAGAGACATCAATCCTGGATGGAAAGGCCATGCTCGCCAGCCCCTTGAGCTTGCACAGCCTTCACCTCTAGCCCAGAGCTAAGCAAGCGCTTTCCAAGCACACAGCATGAAGCAAACCATATGGCTTCATATGAAGTTTCAAGAACCAGCGTTCTCCTTCACTGCAGCTCTTGTCTCTGCTGGCACAAGAGGCTGAGCCCACCCTGAGACTGTGCCACCAGCCCCGCTTTATGGCTCTGACTAGTTGGGAAGGTATCTCAGCAGGCTTGCATAAAGCCCGACTCTAGAGCCCTCACCTCCCCTGGGAAGCCCCTTTACAAGAAGCCCCCACGGCACCATCCAGCACAAAGAAACCCGAAAGGCAGCTTTCTCCTGTTGAATCTAAGGCACACCTAACAGCTCTAAGGTGTCTGTGCAACGTCTCCAGGGTACTGACACTGCTGACACTCTAGGATTGCACCTCCACTACTCAAGCCCCGACCCTGACACCCTGACGCTATGGAGCCGTCTGCAGCCACCCCAACTGCTCCCACCACCACTTCGCTGTCCCAGAACAGGGATGGTGGCACTGGGGCAGAGCCGGCATGCAAAGCAGGGGAGCCCTGTAAAATCTGCAGACCGGGAACAATACCTGGAACCACTGAAGTTCTGGTGAAGTGATGTGGTCGGTATTGCTAGTCTGAAGGGCACAGGACATGTAACAGGTCACAGGCATGACAGGGCCGTGCGGCACAGCAAGAACAAACCCTGCACGGGAAGCACGGGTCTTGCTACAAATAAGGGAAGGATAATTCAAGAGGGACAGCAAGGAACCCCTGAAAAACCTGCCCCGCCAAAGACATCTCTCTGCATAGCGTGAAGTTCCTGCAGGACAATAATCCTCCTCCCACCCCTCCCTCAGGAGCACTCAAAGGAACTGGACTACAGCTCCGAGCTCACAGTACTGCAGCATGGCTGCCAATTTGCACGGCGGCTCTCGCACAGCTTGAGTAGCCCTTGATGTCACCAGGCGGGTGGCAGCCCCTGGGGGAAGCCTCGCAGCTTCCCAGCCATCATGGAAAACTGCTGCCTGGCATCACTTCAGCGAGGAACTGGTGGGCAGCACGCCGGTGAGTCAGAGCTATCCTACTCCTAACTGTTTGTGACTCATACCAGCTTCACTGCAAAGGCACCACAGAGTCTGACTAAAGCAGCTCAAAATTTGTGTATATACAACTTTTAAATACATATACACACCCTCACACACGTGTATGTGCACACACACATGCATGTGCATACACATAAAGTGATTTTTTTTTGTTTGCAAGTGAGAGAAATATAGCGCTCTGGAATTAATAAATAACTGTGAACAACCAAGCTCCTGGGCTACAGAAAGAGCTCTTCTCCCCACGTGGCTCCTTGATTTGTGTATTACTTGAGGCTCTGAGCTGTGCCCCTGTTTCTGGCACAAGACCCTGTGGCAAGCTCACAGGGTGGGATGGCCACCATGAGGTTCCCTTTCCTCTGCACAGGGGGACACCTCCTCATGGATACAGGGGGCACCTGGAGGGAGGGAGGGAGGAACCTGGATGTTCCTCACTGAGAGTGTGCACAGCAAAGGATGCTGCACACCTACACCACAGAGAAGACATCTGAAAAGACGCCTGGCAGGTCCCAGCCCAGTGTTCAGCCAGTGTACTGCTGCTGGTAGCGCAGGTTGAGCTCCCGCAGCTCCCGCTCCCGAACCCGCCGTGATTTGTTGGATTTGGTGGAGCGGCTGGAGCGGGTGGACTGTGCGGATTTGGTGCTCTGGCAGCGGGAAGATGCCCTCTTGAGAAGGTTTTGTGAGATGGAGCGGTGTAGATTCTTCATGGATGATGATGCTGCCATGCTGACCACCCAGGGGTGCTTCAGGGCCTGAAGGGCTGTCATCCTGTCACTGGGGTCCACCGTGAGCAGACGGTCAATGAAATCCTTGGCCAGGTTGGACACACTGGGCCAGGGCTGAAACATGAAAGAGATCATTAGAAAGAAACATCCCAGCACAGGTCTGCTGATTAATTCCTCCCATGCCCAAAAGGCACTTCAGGGCATTCTGGTTCTTCTGTTGTCTCTTTCACCCTCAAAATTTCCAAGGTGTAACCAACAGATTCTGCCCAAGGAAAATGAGACATACTTGCTTCAAAAGGCTGTTAGAGGGAGAGGCTGAATTAGTGGGAAATGACTACAGGTGCATAGGTGCAGGGTGGGTCCCTCCAAGCAGCGGCGCTCAGCCCACCCAGTAGCTGACCTTGGATCCCAGTCCCCCCAGGTTCCTCAAGTGTACAGACACCTCCACACACACACATGCGATCTCAGTCAATCCCAAGACTCAACCATCACTGCAGCAGCTGGCTGGGATTTCCCTGGTCCCTCTGGCCACCAGACCCTCCTGCAGTCTCATCCTTGACCTTAGAGACACACACACACACATATCCCCAGCTCCCACATCCCTTCACCCCCTTGTCCAGCTCCACCTTCACCAGCAGTCACACACTCAGTCACATGCTTGCACGCCCGTGCTTGCTCCCGTTGCTGTACCACAGACACACACAGGCTCCCAGACCTACACCCCTCTCCAGGTGCTGGCCCTGAGGCCTCCCACCTCACTCCCATCACCTTCCAAAATCATCCAGCTATTACAAAAAGAACTGTCACTGTATCCCACTGAAGACCCTCCCCAATCCAAGTGCTCTGTATCTGATGAGGCCATGACTGCCGGAGTGCTAGCTGTACTGCTCACAGAGGCTGGATCCTCGCACCAGACCCCTGGGGTTCTATTCTGACCCTTCACTTTAAGGTGCACATCTAGCGAGCCAGCACCGACCTCTGCATCAATCCTGAAGCAAAGACTAGGGAGAATTTTTCTGCTGTGGTACTCTTGTCTCGCTCCCACATGGAAATCTAGGAGATGTTGCTACTGCTCAGTCCTGGAACAGCCAACTCTGCCCAGCTGGAAACAGTCCCATAGAACAGTCTGAGTATATATAAATGTTAGAGATAAGGAATTTCCAGGAATGCTTACCAAGGAAAGGGGAAGGGATTTTTTTACAAAATACTAGCTTTAAAGAAACAAGCTCAAAGTAGTTAATTAGCCCTATAATATATTTCTCCTATATCCCCCAGTACGCCAAAGTATAGCCATAAACAAGACAAACACCTACAGCCACGCATGCTGCAATTGCTTAATTTCTGACAAAATACCATATTTGTGCTAACGTGAGAACATCACCTTTAGCATGAGGTGAAGGGTGGGCTGTGGACAAAGCTAGGAAGAAAACTGGCAAACTCCACAGTAAGGCTGGAGTGGAGGCGGCAGGTATGGCTAGCATACAAACCCCAAGTGTCGAATGGACACTGGCAAGAGCAGGTTTCTGCAGTCGCTGCGTGTTGTGTGGGTCTCACCCCTCCTGAAACCACCACTATTGACACATCCTAAGCAGCGTTAAAAAAAGCCTGAGCAGATTCATGCAACAAAGTGAAGATTCAATACAATAACGGAAACAGCATGTGTGGTTAAAAAAGGAAAAGGCTGCTATTCTCTGTCTTTCTTCTCTTCGTTTTCTGAGGAAGAAAAGAACCCAGTTATTTTAAAATTCAGGGTCCACCAACAGTACGGTCAGATATGATTACCTCTTCTTGTGCATAAGGTTCAAAAAAGGTATGTCCTGATTTTTTTGAGGTTTGCAATTTATTGCTACTGAAAGCAATTTTCTCTTCCAAAAGACTCAGAGGCACCAGGCAGGAGAGCCAATCCACGGCAGGATTTTATAATGAAAGGCAAGGTGCTCAGTTACAGCACTGCTCCTGGCCCCGGACAGTCAGTGGCATGGCCAGGAAAAAAGAACTGAAACTCCAGCTAAGGAACCGGCTGCTAGAATGACCAGGGTACAGAAAGTCTTATTTTACAAGCGATGACTAAAACAGCCCAGCTTACTCAGTTTAGCTAAAGTGGGCTATACAATCACTGTCAATAACTGGAAGAGAAGAGAGTGAAAATGACATGAACTACTTGATATAAAGAAAATACCGGTACATGAGTAAAAAACTGCAAGCGTTCCTGAATGTATTCAAGATAGAGATGGAAATACTTTGAGCCAGAGTGCTCAGGAAGGAAGCACAGCCTTCTCCTGCAGATCAGACACCACTTCTGCGCTTTGAAATCACATCCAAAATCCACTCCCCTCCACGTTTCAAGAACAAAATCAGTTAATAAAAAAAAAAACCCTTAAAATTCAAGCTTTTCTGTTTCCTGCTTTCAGATATAACTAGTTTGTCATGACCTGCATTAAATCACTTTCTCTTAGCTGACGAAATGCATTTGGACAGTGAATGTAAGAAAAAAACAGGCGCTTGTTAGAATAGCACAATCTTTGTCCCTAAAAAGGGAAAATCTTTGATCAGAGACTTGTTATAGTGTTCATTTATAAAGAGGATAAATAAAATAGCAAAAAACCTTTTCAAATGTAGCAAAAACTACAATAAAGGTTACAATTGCAATTGAACACACTGGTCTGTTTTGCAGAACTACGGACCCTTTGAAGAGCTCAGCCTTTATGCTATTTATAGCAACAGAACCAAAGGGCCAAATCTGCCATGGGGTGATCTAAATCGTGTTTCAAGTCTATAGATTTCCTACCAGACTTCTGGATAAGGCACTTCCTTTGTTAAATAACAGTGAAGAGAATCAACTTGCTGTGTTCGGTCTTTATCGGCATAACCTCAGGTAACACCAGGGCCGTACCTGCCAGCACATGAAACTCCACACCTCCAGCTACGGACGGCCTTTGGCTTCTCTCTTCCACAGATGGACGCAGCCAATCAACACCCAACAAGAGGTTCTGCCCCCACTTTTACCAGGCTAGCCTTCAAAAACTTTTTTAAAAAACACTGTTCTGTAGCTTTTTTTTTTTTACTCATTTATCAGCTACTCACACAGTTAAACCCACAAATTCATCATGACTCATCCACAGCCCATTAATTTCCAATCACTTCTTACCTCGTCCTCCTAGCAGAACAGAAAGCTCACCCCATTCTGTCTCCTTCACAGAGGACTCGTTTTCCACTCCCCAAATAACACTAATGAGATGCCTAGGCTAACCATATGTCTATGCAGTTTACTGACTTTAACTCAAAGTGGTATTATATGCTGGTGAAAAATTCTACTCTCCTGGCAATAACTATTTAAGAACTCTTTACCACCATTTTCATTATTGTTGCCAGTGATTGAGATGACTGAGATACCTTGAAACAGCTTTTGTCCCACTCAGATAGAGAAAACACATTTACACAACTCCAACCCTGTTGGTTTTTCCTGGGATGTTTCTTCTCATCTTATCTAAAACCTTTTACCTTTCTGAATATTGTCCCTCACAGAGATACAATCATGCCAGGATCTGCATCCTCTCTTTTTCTACTTAAATCCACAGAGATGCAAGAGATGCACTCAATTGAAAAATACATGAGGACTGACAGAACAATACTTTTCTGGGAAATACACCTCCAGGACATGCAGGAAAGCATTATTTCCTCTTGCACATGTTAGTAATGGCACCGGCCTGGACCTTGAGGCAACCTGAGAGCTACTTTGCCATCCAGATGCATTCAACCTTCAGTAAAGCAATGGCTGTCCAACACAGAGCAGGAGATTCTGGAGGGTGAAATGAGACTCTAAACACCAGGAACAACATTACTTCCATCATTCCAAGTCATATTAAAAGATGGCCAATGTGGTAATATAGAATTTGAAGAAATCCATGAAGAACTTATCATTCTGAAAACCTACAAACTGTAAATAACCAGCCTGAGCCTTGAGCGGCCTGTGCATTGCACCAGCCCAGTTTAATGAAACCTAAAGAACAATAAACTCCAAACAGGAGCAAATTGGATTTCTCATTATTCCAATTACTCTAGTGCCATCAGAAACATTGAATATGGAGTACTTGCAATTAAATTTTTCTTCTGGTCAGCAAACATAAATCAGTTTATTGATCTGTTTATGCAGCCAGAGATTTTATCTGCTGCACCATACACATCTTTGGTTTTATTTCACTGAAACCTTTTCTTTAAAAATAAGTGAGGCTGCATGCTACTGAAGCACTGAGTGGAATGAATGTAGCAATTTTCAACCCTGGTCCCTGGAGAAACATATCCACTCTCCAGAAACCTTGCATCAGTTGGCAAAACAGCAGTTTTAACTTGGCAAGACCCCAGGACCCCTTCCAACTAATACTGCAAGGCAGCAGCAGGAGCTGTGTAAGAGCTGAGGAAGGCTGACACTGGTGTGTTTGGGGAACACCAAGAAGGACATGAGTGCAAGACACGAGGTGCACTCACATGACAGGACTGAAGCAATCTAGATGAGATTTTGCTCCTCTGAAGAGAAAGAGAGAATGGCTTGGAAGGAAAATGCTTCCATCCAGTGGCCATGAAACACTGCATCAACTAAACCCCATCAGAGAGCCTTGCCTTTAATCTCACTGCTGCACTGACAAGTTCCTTTCTTTTGTGGCACAAAAATACCACAAAAATGAAGAGAAGTCACCAATACTTGTTCACCTTGCACTCCAGTTCCTCTATGAACTGATGTCAAATGTAATGCAGTTTGAGTGTAACTTCTGTGCTGTTCCCTGTTAGACTACACTCCTCCAGAGGGTAAGGTACTACAGTAGTTCTGTTCTCTTCCTACATATCATAAAAAAAAAAACAAAACAAAAAACAAAACAGCCATATTCTGAGCAGGCCCTCAGTGGTACTTGCTGAGTGCCAGCAGAGACCTCCTACAGGTGACCAGCTTTTCAATCAACTGCAATCAGGTCCTCTGTCTGGGATAGCTGGTGCAATACCCATTTCACAAACCTCATTTCTCAGGAGACAAACACTGGACAAGCTAGTTTAATGCTGGAGACTACTGGCCCTCATGTTGGAGGACTGAACATCCCCTGGAAAGTAATGTCTGTCTGTAACTCCAGAATTTAGCAGAGTGGCTAACACCACAATCCAGCAGAATTAAAAAAAAGGGAAAAAAAAAAGGGGGTGGGGCAAAGAGCTGCAGTAAGTAAACCCAAACAGCTCACCCTACAGCAGAAATAATGAGGGTCCCTGCAACAACCAAGGGAAACAACAGTTTGTCTTTACCCTCCAGTGCAGGCTCAGCAGGGTGTGAAGGAGGGTATCTTACCATCATCTTGCTATCCTTTATCTAATGATCAAGAAGCACTGGTGAAGACTTAACAGCTCATGCTTACAGGACAACAGCTCTAAGGCACTCTCCCCTCTGTTCACCAGACGGGAGCAGGACTGCTGGGTTTCTGAGATCAGAAGAGATGAGATGCAGTAAAGCCTAGTACTACTATAACCTTACATTACAGAAAAAACAAAGCAAACCAAAGCAAAACAAAAAAAAAAAATAATCAACAAAGCCACAACCTACCTAGTAACTAGCACAAACTTTCAGGCATGCAGAGATCCCTAGGAGGCAGGAAAGCCTGCTGAACTTTCTCTAGTGACTGTGAGGATATTTGAAACAGAAAACCAGCAATTAGTAACTCATGATCTTTGAGATGAGCTGTGCAGTCATCCGTTCCTCACTTCTATCTTTCATGCAGTTATCCAATGCAAAAACTGAATCCAAGAGGCTTCTCAGGGAGAGGGGAAGGAAGATGGGCTGTAAAGATGTACATGGACATCATATATCTAAGAATTGCAGTTACTGGCAGAATTCCCTCCTCGTCAGAGTGCCTGTCCCTTTGCATCCCTCCAGGCCCAGGTGACACCTTTCAGCACCCCACACCTCCATAGACAACCTAAAGTGGGACCACATAGTCACTCATGTGGCACAGGGTCACTGATGCTCAGACTCCAAAGTCTCATAGTTCTTTCACTGCCTGGTGAAACCATGAATGAAGTTGGAGATGGCAACCTGGCAGATTTCAGACAGATCCATTTCTAACAGGTGACCTGTTTCAGCCTGACTACAGCATTCTCCAAGCCAACAGCAACTCCTCCCTGGTCATCCGAGAGGTCTTCTCAACTCCACAGGCACAGCCCTTGGTGCACAAGCCTACACACACAGAGTGAAGCTTCTTGACATTTTCTCCAGAGACACAAAGCCGCAGAGGGATCTTCTGGTTAGTCCTGTGCAAATAAAAGAAGAATCAGTCCTCTAACTTCCAAGCTTTGCTTTTAGTCTTGACAGTACTCACTGAAGGAAAAATACATATTGATTTCCTGATTCGTACTCAAGTTACGTGTTGTTTTCAGGAGAACTGACATGAGCTCTAAGGACAATGTTAATGGGAGGATGAGGACACCCAGAACTGCAAAGGCCTGAATTTCCCTTGCCAGTTGGTCTTTACAACAACATTAAGCACAAAATATGTTATCACAGCTGCAAAAGATTGCTCTTCGGTCAAAAATACTGCATCCCAATCCCAAAGCACCAGGGAGGCTGAGAAGCCCTATAGCAGCAGACAGGTTCCTGCCAGGTTCACTACAGAAAACCATCAGTTGGATACGTTAAAGTTTTACAAGACAAAAAAGATTTATTGGGAGTGAGCCTGCCCCAGCAGATACATTGGGTTGAACATGTGCACCTGGTTGGAGGGACTGCCCTCGTATCGTGCCCTTGTCACTGTTAACAGCAACGCTCCATGCCACAGAAGATAAGCACACCACCCCCATTTGATGCTGCAGTCTCCACCATGCCAACACAGTTTGGTTTGTGCAACCACAATGAGCCAAACCAGGGAGCCTCTGGTCAGTTTGCTGCAGGGGCTCTCAGCCACCGTTCCTTGGCATGATTCACCAGGTGGCTGCAGAGGCAGCTAGATCAGCCCAGGTGAGTGACTGGCACAGAATCCAGAATTAGCAGTACTTCAAGTACAAAATTCATGCCACAGTCTGTCTCACGGCCTTAATGACAACGGGAGAAACTCCCATGGTGGAGATCTGTAGCTCTGGCCCCCCAGGAATGACAGCTGCTGCTTCCAAAGCGCACCAGGATTTCCTACAAAAGCATCCCCTGAACTCATAAGCTGCATAAAACACAGGGCACGCTGCTGACCCACGAATTCAGCCCTGCTAGATAATACACTCGGGGGAAAGCAGCCTCATTCACAATGCCTTCAAGAGCTCTCAGGTGTGCTGTTTTATTCAGACTCAGGCTCCGAGTCTGGGGGAGGAGGAAAAGCAAGAGATCCCCCCCAGGTGTCACTTAGGCTAGGTGATTTTGTGCAGTGCTAGGCCCTCTGTGACTAAATCCCGCCACCCCCCGCTGCTTATTATTCACATCAGCATAAAAGCTGTTGAGGCGCTGTCCATGCCAGCATGCAGGGAACAAACATGTTACTCTCCAGTCTGAACAACCAACCCGCCTCTTTCACTTACAGCTGAAGTGAGCACGAACCTGGCGCACACCGCAGAGACCTCCCAACACACACATCTGAAATGAAACGCTGACCTGCGTGACCAACGGGGGTCTTCTCGTCCAACTGAACTTAACCCGGGGGGCTGGGAACCAGCACCCTGCAGGCTGAGCAGCTTTCAGGGCTGATTTCAGATACCAGAACAGAGTCCCTGAATTTTATCCTGCCTGTGATGGGAGCGTACACTGCTGTCCAGCGGTAACCAAAACTTCCACTGCACAAGATAACAAGACAACTGTTTTATGCTGGCTTTTTACTTGTTTTTACCTTAAAATACATGGCAAAGACATTTCTAACCCATTTTCCTGTTGGACACTAGTTCTTTAAAATATTTCTGTTATATTCAGGTTTCTAAGCTACTTTCCCCCTGCCCCAAGTATTTTTTTAAAATCAGATTTCAGAGGTCTCTAGATGTCAGCAGTACATCTTCCACCAGATACACAGTTGCACCCCTGTGAGGACTGGCCACGCACACACCATGCTTCAAGAAGCTGCAAAGACCACCCCGACCTGGGCAGGCAGAATTCTTAAGAGGAGTTTGCTCTGGATGGTAATTACACACATCAGGACAAGCCTTTCTTGCCCTGCAGAACATACGTGGGATGCAAGGCTTGCAACAGCTCTACCTCTAGACACACCTGGCCATACCGCTGCTCAGAACCGTGTACGTGTCCCTGTACGTACCTCCACTCTGTGCTCACCCACTGCTGCTGTTTACAGTCCCACTGAAGACATCTGGACCATTAAAAACATTAACAAGAAAGTCAATCTGGACACAGATGGCAGCCAGGTATCACCAATATGGACAGCAAAGGCTTGCTTTTTTTCCCCCTCCACAAAAACAACTCAATCCAACATGTATCTGTGGTGGTGGAGGCAGGGCACATCATTTTCTACCACTTCTCAGAATAGCTGCATTTTAAAATTCAGATGTCTTTGGTGGTAGAGAAGTGACAGGCTGTTAGTTTTTACTAAAGGTCCCTAAGTATTCTTTGCATTGCATCTTTCACACACTCACACTAATGTAGCAGTTTTGTCTAATTTAGGAGGTTCTTACATGACTTCAGAAAATGGAAAGGGTCGGCTCTGAAAGTGCAAGCTGGGCACAGCAACTATGAGATGTCAAGTGCTAAACCAGCCTAGGACTGTGCTGGGGCTCCAACAACGACAGGCTTGCACAGTCCTGGGCATCGCTCAGCCCACGAGCAGTTGCAAAGAGGTGATCAAAACCAAGCACTTCAAAAGAACTGGAACAAGAAGTTTCCAATGAAAAGATGTAATGTGCTGAAGTCTGCACAGGACGGATTCCCAAGCATTCAGCATTAATTTGTTGATGTGGGGAGGAGGAATAAAGGAAGGATGAAAGAGGAAAAATACAACAGCCCTTTAATAATCCACAGCATTATAAGTATGCGCAGCCATCTGGTGCTGTGAACTTCCATAACCCAGCTTTCTGAATGGAAATAGCCAGCTGATTTTCCCTGTACAAGCACTGAGTATTCAGCTAGAAACATGCAATAAAATTACAGCAGCTACAAAAAAACCACAAAACACAAAGCTTTTCTCTACAGCCAGGGATGGCTCTTCTAACTGTAATGTCCAGGGAAATAACTGGTATGTTAAAATAGGGTAATACCAGGTTTTAGCTTGGATCACTTCAGACACATCTCTTCAAAATATGTCAGCAAGTTACAGTTAGATACAGGGGACTTTAACCACTGCCTTGACTGAGAAATCATATATTGAGAAAACTCAGGGTCAAGAGACCTGGACTCTAAAGAATACAGGTGAAAAGACAAGATCACTGAATACAGACTGCTGGAGACAGTCATCAAAAAAGGCAAGCAGTGGAAGGAGTCAGAAATTTCCAACGGTATTGCTATAGCACCAGTTCACAATAGCATTTGCCGTAACTAAACTTGGGAACACCTATCTCAATCTATTCGTAACATCTGGGTATCCTGACATCTTCAGTGCTTTTTTTCTCCAAAGAAAAATTCAGATTTGATCTGGATTATGATCTCTCATTCTTAATTATCTTAAGAGATCATAGAACAGTTTGGGTTGGAAGGGACCTTAAAGGTCATCTAATTTCAACTCCCCCTGCCATGGGCAGGAACACCTTCCACTAGCCCAGGTTGCCCCAAGCCCCGTCCAACCTGGCCTTGAGTGGGGCAGCCACAGCTGCTCGGGCAGCCTCTGCCAGTGCCTCGCCACCCTCACAGTGAAGAATTTCTTCCCAACAGCTCATGTAAATCTCCCTTCTTCCAGTTTAAAGCCACTGCCCCCTGTCCTGCCACTACATGCCCTTGTAAAAAGCCCCTCTCCAGCTTTCTTGTAGGTCCCTTTAGGTACTGGAAGGTGCTCTAGGGTCTCCCTGGAGCCTTTTCCAAGCTGAAGAACCCCAGCGCTCTCAGCCTGTCCTCACAGCAGAGCTGCTCCAGCCCTCGGACCATCTGTGTGGCCTCCTCTGGACCTGCTCCATCAGGTCCACGTCCTTATGTTGGGGGCCCCAGAGGTGGATGCAGCACTGCAGGGGGGTCTCACCAGAGCAGAGCAGAGGTGAATCCCCTCCGTCACCCTGCTGGCGCTGCAGCCCAGGATACTGGTGGCTTTCTGGGCTGCGAGCGCACATTGCTGGGCCATGCTGAGCTTCTCACCAGCCAACACCCCCAACCCGCTCTCTGCCCAGACTGTATTTGTGCCTGGGATTGCCCCAACCCACATGCAGGACCTTGCACTTGGCCTTGTTGAACTTCCTGAGGTTCACACAGCAAAAAGATGTATTGGCTAAGAACTGGAACTGAAGCTAATACGCATTTGTTTCTACATACCAAATCAGAGTAACAGTTTAAGCAAGAAACGGCGGTGTCCGATACCGAGGAAAAATCTTCCCCCAGGAGGAAGAATATCTTTTATCACGACGATTAGTGCAGTGGAGGAGGGTGAACAGATAAGCTTATAACCTTCCACATACACACACTCCCACAGGCTTCAAGCTGTTGATGCACAAGCCCTGGGTGCTTACAAGAGAAGGAATGAGGGGGAGTAAATCTTAAGACAGTCTTAGCTGTTAGTCCAACTGTGCCCTGCTCCCTGGCTGGCAGCAGCTCTCCTCTACTGCTTGGGACAGCATGGAGGCTCCTTGAACCCAAGCACCAAATGCACCATGCAGGTGTGGAGCTGGGCTGAAACCACCAGCAGTGCCCAGGCTCCAGCAGAAGAGCAGCACCTGCCCCGCTGCCTGGCTTGGCTTTCCTTTCTTCTTTAGTCACAGTTTCAATTTTAATCAGATTCCAACCCAGGCATGGGTCAGAGGTGGCAAAATGTCCCTTTGTCCATCCAAGCATTTCCTGAAAGCCCACGTTTAGGTATCTAAGTGCTTTCCAAGTTAGGCCAGTATGGCCCAATCTAATGACATTCCTGTTTCTCTCCCAGAAAGTGCTGGTTTGGGTAGGCAAGGTGGATATAAACTATTGCCACTTAGAAAATTTTTAAGTGCACAAAACAACAGGAGACACTAGAAGTAGGTTCACTTGTTTTAGCACATTTCAGTCCTGGGTGACTGGTTTACAGTGGTCTTTCCTAGCATTATTTGGGATGTTTTTGTTAGAAACCAGAGCAGGACAACTGTTCCGGATCCCGCTCCACTGCATTTCTCCTTATTATCTTCTCAGTCTCTTTCAGCATCCAGAACTATTCAGTGAAGGAGACAGATCCTGCTGAACAACAAAGTATGTCACTGGAACTGCATATACACAACAAGGAAAAATTATAGTAGGGACCCCTCAAACATCCCTAGCCTACACATACCTAATTCTGCATCTATAATCTTATACTGATGGGATTTTATTTTTCCTCCCTGTTCTATCTTACCCTGTTCTTTCCTGCATTGGTTGGCTTTGGGGTTTTGGGTTGGGATTTTTGTTTGGTTGGGTTTTTTTTGTTTGTTTTTTTCAAAAAGAAGCTCAAGTTTTCAGTTTGCTATGTGGAATCACACTAACTACTGTCAAGCCTGGCCATCCCCCATTTGAAGAAGGCTGTGGAGAAGATCTGGGTGAGAGTTGACAAGATGGCCAGGGGTCTGTGACACACAGCCTTCAAGAAGGGGTGGAAAGAGCTCAGCTTGTTCAGTATGGCAAAGAGAAGTCTAAGGGCAATCTAATAGCAGATTACATTTATTTGAAAGTAGTTACAAGGATTACAGGGCCACACAGCAGGTCCAAACAATACAAGGGGCAATAGGAGAAGCTGCGCTTTGTAAGGTTGGTATCAGGAGATACCAGGGAAAGGTGGTACAGCCCTGGAAAAGGTCCTCACCAAGGTGAGGGATCTCCATCCTCAGAGATCTTTTTCAAGACTCAGGAAGACAAAGTAACAGCCAACACGATCTACTATGGGGAACAGTCCCATCTCAAGCTGAATGGGGTTCAAGGTCTCCTGTAACCGAGGTTTCTATGATTCTAGTGCTTCTCCTCCCTGTCCCTGGACAGCACTGTCATGTCCCCCACCATGGCAGCAGCATGTCCCTCCTTTCTACATGCACCACTGCCCAGGCTCCATCCCACATACTTAACAGGGTCAAGTGTGCCACAAATCGTTCGAAAATAAACATGTGCTGATCAGCTCTCTGGATAAATTTGGACTGATACTTAATTACCTTTCCTGCAGCAAAGATAGGAATTTAGATCTCTCTCCTGCTGAGCCACTGAATTTTGTAAAATTCATAGAAATTTCAGGCCTTTGAATTCTCCACATTGCTCAAACTGCGCTGAAACTGACCTTAGAAGTTAAATAGTTAGTTGTGGGAGACAAAGACAAAGAGCACAATTCCATAAACTTTCCTTCCTTGGGAAATCAGGATAAAAACAGGGCTGCAATGGACATCCAGGGATCATTCAATCCATCCCACAGTCCCTAAAGGATCCACCACAGATGCATCATCCCTGACAGATGACTGCCTAACTTGGTCTTCAAGACAGCTTCAGCAATCCTCTGGGTAAATTTTTTTTAGAAGTGGGAGACATTAGTATTGTAAAATGTCTAATGTGAATCCTTCTAAGTGCAATCTAAGGCTCTTGCTTGACTTAATCTGGAAAAGAGATTATTCCTTTTCCTCTTTGAAGCCGCTTTTTGTATATTTGCAAACGCTATGACAACACTTTCTTTAGGTCAAACAGTCAAAAATGTTTCAATCTTCCAAAGAGTGTGGATTTTTTGACTCACAATTGTTTTTGTTGATCTTCTGTCAAGTCTCTCCGCTTACCCTGCAGTGTTTTTGAAGGTCACTGCCTAGAAGTGTCTGAGCTGGAGCTTGGCACGCTGCAGCCACCACTAAACACAGCAGGATTACACCACACACAGCCTGTCTTTCTGTCCATACACCTCAGTACATTTGTGTTTTTCCACAAGTATGATATTGCTGTCTGGCATAATAGTTTGTGATTCATAGGCAGATCCTCTTCTGACAGGCCACCACCTTCTAATCTTCTGTTCTTCACCCATTTTTGTGCACTAATTTACTCTTACTTTAAAACATTTGCACCTGCTATTGAATTGCTCAAATTCATTAGGGCCATCTGGAATTCAATGCACTTCACAGCCCTTCCAATTCAATGTCACCTGCAAATATGAAGAACATACCTCCCCCTCCCTCACTGGGCTTGGTCAATAAACCCCCAAGTACCACTGGATCTTTGGCAATTTCTAGAGAACCATGGTCACTACATATTCTACTTTGTTGACGAGCCACTTTTTAACACAACAGGTTTGGGGAAATAGAATATTTGGTCCCCATGCTCTCCCTGCTTCACCTGTGGCGTGGCAGATTTTGAAAGTGCCGTATAGCAGAATCTGTCCGCTGGCTTCTGCCCCCAGGAAGACTGGAGAACATTATTTTCCTAGCTTCTAGGCAAAGAAGTTTTGCTCAGCATGAAGGGCAGACGAGGACAAAATGATTTGTAGCAGTAAGTGGAGAACACAGTTTCCCCCTTTTCCCCACAGTACTTCTCACCCACTGACACAGAAGGTATCAGCTGATGCAGAAGACATGTGAGGCAACGCTGGTTGCCCAAAGCAAGGGACAGGAGAAGGCTCCCTGCTTCCAGAAGATGAGGAATATTTCAAATTCTGCCTCTCCTTTGCCTGCAGACATGGGTAATTCAGATTCTCTGTTAACAACGGTTATCATGCTTACTCATTGGATTTACCCATACTGACTGTTTGGGAGCTCCATGTGCCTGGCATACATCCAGCGCACACAGAAGGTTTCCAAAGCAAGGCTATCAAGTGCTACTGTGGGTTTCCAAACAGGGATTTTTCAGACACCGTGGAACACTTTCATGAAATAGCTAAGTCCAATGTCAGGTCTAGCCTTGCCAAGCCCCTGTGCCAAACACTAGAGGTACAGGAACTCCTATGAATTCTGGAAGATGTGTATGCCATAAAACGATTTTACATTCTCATCTAAGAGCCAAGCTACTTTTCCTTAATTTTGCAATATCTGCCTCTTGAGCAAAACGGTAGCTTAAGAAAGCTATCAAGATTTCCTTGGAAAGCTAAAAGCAAATGAAAAAAATATGAAGGACTAAGTGGAAAGAGATAAGAAACTGTAACTCAGGTATTCCTATCAGCAGCCGATATAACAGTATATGAAGTCTTTTGAGTCATTACAACTATAACAAGAAACTTTTCTTACGTCTGAGGTACATAACCATTCTCAAACTCACCAGACTGAAAGAATCCCTTAGAAATTATTCTTTAGACACGGACAAAGATAGGAAACATGTGAATACTTCCCCTCTTAGACAGCTCAATTCTACCTTTTGTTAGGTACAAAAATCAAATTCATCAGTTATTCACTCAAAAGTGCCTGAAATGCTGGGTGCATTTGATATGTAGGGTGTATCATGCTGATGGAAGCTCACAAGCTATAGGCACACAGCCAGGCATACGTCCGCACCAGCAGTTAAGCATATGCTGCAGTAACAGCGGGTATCTCTCAATTGCCACCAGCAGAACGTTCTGCCTCTCCTCAACTTGTCCGCATGGCTCCCATTTTACCAATCAGCACTAATCTGGTGTATCAGTAAAAGCTCAGTTTTCAGGAAAATCCATAAAAGCATCCACTTAAAATAACAAATGTATTGGAAAACGTGCCTCAGATTTCTATCTTAGCACTCACTCAGGGCAGCAGGAGGGCAAAGCAGCAGAGTGGTGAGAATGGAGACAGCAGAAGCGTCAGCCCTGAAGCTCACGCTCCAAACCAGGGAGCTCTGATGCGCTGCTGTTGGGGTGAGCCGCCCCTTCCAGTGCAGAACAACTAACCCAGTTCTCTTGTGTCTACCAGCCCAAAAGCTTCAATTGCAATCTCATCAGATTTAGGGATTTCAGGGATTAGGTAAAGAGACTTCCAAGAAAAACTCCAGGTTTAGGAAGCACCTTTTTAGCCCTGCCGGGCTCAGTACCAACAGAAGCTCCCCAAAACAGGTTTTGCAGCTGAAGAGAGATCTTAACTATTTGAAAACAAAATCTTGACTTCCTACCTATGCCATTATGTATGCTGGTTGACTCCTCTTTTGTATCATCCTAGGGCAGGAGCACACTGCAACTGCTAGGGAAGTCACAAATGCTGGACAGAGGAAAACGGACACATCTTTCAATAGCAGGTTGTTCCAAGTATATCAGGTTCAACTGCCTCTCTCTAAGGCAGGGTCAATTACAGGCCGCAAAATGATTTGCCACAAGGTGCATGTTCACAGCCCTTCTTTGCAGACCTCAGCTTTGATTAAATAAAACTAGCTTTTGGGCAGCAGGGACAGCAGCTGGAACTACAGCCATGTGCCAGCTCTGCAAAGCCTCCGAGTCTGGTGCTCCGCCTGGTGGCTCCGATGGGAGCTAGGAAGGAAGGTGCTGTAATTTTCTCCAGAGTGGAACACGTTTACAGCACCCACCTGAAAGCTCACTTTAAAAATGTTTTACAGGTGTCGGTCAGGGCTCCCTGTGCCTCTAGAGTAGTACCACTGTTCTACTTTTGTATTTCCATAGGATGGACTGGAGCCATACCACCCTTAGGTCCTTGGCAGGCCAGATTTAGCAAATTCAGCTGAAGCAGTTTAAGATATTATGTCCATCCACTCACCCCACAACCTGCCATGATAAACTCCTGTGCATGTCACAGCACTGACGACACAGAACCAGACGAGTGCTTGCAGCTCAAGGGCTGCACCTAGCACAAGCCCATCTTCAGGAGCAGCTGAACTTCAAACCCACCTCTGCCCAGAAGCACAGGCTCCTACCCCACAGCCATCATCTCCCAAAGGGAGGAGAGGACAGCTGTTGCATTTAGAACAGGCCAGGTTTGCACAGATCACCTCTCAAAGCTTGCAGAGCTGCAGTAAAAGCGGTTACTCTTTCTCCTTCCCATGGTCTTTTAGGAAACTCAATGTTTCTACCACATTCACTGGTGGAAATGCAAGGCGGCAGCAAGGTAAAAACCTCCTGCACTCTCAATACAACATAGCCCATCTGCCAGCCCCAGTGAAACACTGGATGCAGATGAGGTAGCATGGTCAAGCAAACCCCATCCTCCCTGCAGCTAAGAGTCATTTCTTGCAGATCACAGCTTTTTCCGATGCAGAATTGACGTTCTCACTCGCTAAACCTTGGTCTGTAGCAAGTAAGCATGCAGCAGCGTGCCTTGCCACTCAAAACAAACCCCTACTAAGGTATTGGAAAAACAACACATCTGAGGCACAGGTAGAAAGCAAAAGGTAAAAGAGGAAACTGCCTAGTCTGTTTTTAGGGACTGCAAAGGAGTCAAAGACACCAATGGCAGTTGATAGTTCAAATCCCTTCTGTTAATAATGTATATTCTGCATAGAGGGAGCTTAATATTCTGTTTCTACCCTACCAGTCCCTTTATCCCTACATCCCTGATTCTGCAGAAATACTATTCTGCCATTAATAGGATTTTATAGGGCCCAGAAATGCAGGAATGAAATACAGTATGTCAAATCACAGCATTATTGCAAGACCTTTTGCTTCAGATGTGGCTCCTGCCTTCCTCCATCCTCACAATAATTACGTGCCACATGCTGTGCATCACTTTTCCAAACCCTGTCAATTCACCCAAAAATCCTAACCAAAATGCTCAGCTGCTGCCCCTCCTCCTGCCTTGAACTCACAGGTGCTACTGGTATGGAGAGCAGCCCTAGGGAAAAGGGGCTGTGAATGAAACTACGGGGAAAAAACCACACTCCCCTTCTCCATGGAGACTCTCCTGCTTGCTTTGTTTCTAGGGCCTTCGAGGTTCAAGGCTTAGACAGAGCTTCCAGCCTGGGCTCCTCCACCTGACACACCAGAATAAATCCAAGCATTACAGTGCAAACAAGTCACCACTGTGAGGCAGGTGGTGTCTCCACCCTGTTGTTTTAATAGATGCTTCCAGCCACAGAAACCACAAACCCAAAGGAAGGGAAAGCCCAGCCAACTCACCTGCCACTATAGCCAGTCAGAAAATTCACTGACCTGATGACATGCCAGATTCTGTGAAATATACTCTAAATGGGGTGTTGCAGACTGCAGCTGTATGGAGATGAAAGACATACGCAGAGAAAGGTCACCCCTCTCCTTGCTAACTCTGCCCTGGGATTTGGTATTATCTTCATGGCTGAGTTGTGACATAAGCTAAAGTGTACAGTAAAAAGGCAAAAGGAATGATTTTGAGAGAGATCCTTGAGACACCAATTCCAGCAGAGGAAACAACATTAAAAAAAACAACTCAAGAAGCAGCCAAAGCAAAGGGGAACCAATTTCTAAATGCATACATAGGTTTCAATGTCCTTTTACTGGAAAAGGCGTTGCTTTACTTGTAAATAAAGTATTTTCTAATACAGCACACAATTATTGCAGCAGCATGGTCAATGACACATGCAGGAGGTTGAAGGATTTTCCAGGGCTTAACTGAGCTTATCATGTTTCAGAGAGCCTAAGATGTCCACTCCTGCAGCAGGAAAGATCTGGACAAACACTTCAGCTCTCAGATACATACGGTGCGACACAAACCCACATATACTCACACCCACTAACCCAGTGCATTAAAAGAAAAGAGCAGAAGCTAAGAGAAGTACATTTACATGGCTGGCCTCGGTGTTCTGTGCCAGGCTAGGAGAGGCACGCTTTCATCCTGTTCAAGTGTTTCAGCTCTTCAAAGCAGAGTATAGTGCCCTTTTCAACAGAGAGCCATCTGACTGCATCTCACCAACACTCTTGTTGCTCTACTTAAAAATCACTGTGTTCTCACAGCCATCTGAAATGCAAAAGCACATTCCTCTGTAAATTGATTTTTTTTTCTTTTTCCAGGCAAAGGGCTCAGCAATTTATATAAAAAACTTCCTTACATAGAAAAAAATCCCTAATTTTTAGAAAAAAATGCATGCATTTCTCTAACAATAGGACTATTGTAAAACACTTTTACCACCTCATCTAACATGGCTCACAGGAAAAAAACAGAGCAGCTGCTGTAAGTAAAAAACTTTCTTGCCCCAAGGAGGCTTAAACGTGGTCCCAGAGACTTGTATGATCATGCAAATGAATACCACAGATACGGTTTAAAACTGTGCCTTCAGCTGCCCTGTCCCTGTTTTCCTTCTTATGCTATATTTCAGCTGCCTGGGACACTGAAACTCCAAGACAACTGAAAAAATTAGCCACCCTGCTGGTTTGAAACCTCCTCTCTCTTCTGGCATGAAGACAAGAGGCCAAGGTGACGACTGTCTTGCAAAAGCTTCTAATGGCTCTAAAGACTGGGGCTGGTACAGCCAGGGAGGTCAACGCCATCGGTCAGCACGACTGGCCCAGGTCCCCCCCGAGCGAAGGGTCTCACTTCATCCAGACTCTCCCAAGGCACTCAGCAATGAAGAACTTCCAGAAGAATAAGGTGGCTTTCCAAGGAGCTCCTCTGAGAGCAAAGGGCAGCACAGGACACCGTGCAAAGGTAAATCTTCAATAAATGAAACACACATACTAGCTTTCCTGGCCTCTTGTAGATACATGACTATCTCCTGTATCAGAAAAAAAAAACAAACCAACAAAACAGAACCAACAGGACCATCAGAAGGCAGTGGTGCTTCTCTGTTCCGGGCAGTTTTTTAAATCTGCTTTGAATGTTTTCCAGGACACATACTCCAGCCCAAACCTAGGGAAGACAGGCTGCCTTACTGCCATTCTTAAACAGGAGACATGTACCAGGGGGAAATCACCAGAGGGAGAGTTTTCCCCCTTTCAAGGCAGTTGTGACCCTATAACCAATTTAATTAGCATATAACATATTATACAAAGCTTTATGAGGTATAACAAAGCTATAGGTATGAACTGCAGGAAAAAATCTGGACAAATTTCTGGGGCAAACAAAGTATAAAATAGAAAGTAAAGCTAACATTAACTTGATTTTTTTTCTGAACTGGTATTTTTTTCTAAAGTGGTTATACTTGTCACCAAAACAAAAAATAGATTTATTTATTTTAATTACCTAGGCTTATGTAATTAATTCTAAGTGACCAGAAGTGCAAACATGCAGAAGCAATTCCGGGACTGGCAGCTGGACAGTCAAGGATCCCACCTGCTGCAGCATCAATGCAAAACTTACAGTTCTTTAAAAAGCCACCTCCAAAATTTGAGAATGTTTGTCCTATACTGTTGGAACTCTCCTGCAAAATGATAGGGATTGTGAAGAGGTGTTTTTTGTGATATGCAAGTACAATTTTCTTTCCTCTCCTACAGGAAATTATTTTCTACACTAAAATACAAGCATGCAAAACAAAGTTGGGTTGGTTTTTTTTTTTGCTGTGGATCTCTGCCACTACACATCTCCATCTGCAACTTTTACGGGAAGGAGGTTACCAAGAATAATTACTTTTTTATTGTTTGTGCCTCTTTTAGAACAAGTTTGTCATTTGATAGGAAATCTGGCCACTCATAACACAATCACTGATCAGTCCCTTTGCAAAGGGACAGGCATTTCAGTAACTAGTTTCCCCATGGAGTCAGAAGAAGCCTGGGTTCAAGCTGTACCCCATTGTCTTTCAGAAAGTTGAATAAATGCAGGAAATTAATATTAAAAGTTGGTAAGACTGCATTAGTGTCACAAGAGATTTGGGGGGTTACAAGTCTTCTTACCAGCCAGCACAATGAGGACAACTACAAGAACACTTTGGAAACCCTCTGTGGTCATACTGATGTAGCTGGGGTAAGGACTCATGTAAGCATGCAGCAGCTGGTTTAAAATGGCTTTTCATATTTTTAATCTTGCTATCAGGCAGCACCTAACAACATAGGGCCACAGTTCCTTTGCCAATGCACTGCCAGCACTCTTCTTTTTTCCTGCTTCTGGGATCACCTGCAGGCAGGGAAAACTGAGGAGAGCGTTTTGTTTCTTTACTTACGTAGACTGAGTTATTGTGGGAACACCACTCACATTACTCCACTTATCTACTAGGGTAGTTCATGTAATTAATGGCAATTCATTCTTTCAGCCTGAATCTATCCATAGCAGCACCTGCACTGTTTACTCAATACCTGCATTTAACTTGGCACTTTCAACGTCAAGCTAGGGCAGATAATCACTAAGATGCTGAATGCTCAAGAAGAGAAAAAAGAAATGCTATGCCCACACAATCTGCATGTTAAGCCTCTCCTTTGGCTTTCCTCTGAAGCCATTTGAGCTGCAAATCCCTCTTTACCATTAAAATTTTTAGTACTCGTTTCTCTGTTGCTTTTGACCAAGATTTGGAGGAGGAGTTGATACGCAAAAAGGAAGGACTGCCATCCAGAAGGACCTCAGCTAGCTGGAGAAATGGGATGGGATCAAACTGCACCAGCTGGTACTGTCAGGGCAGTTACAAAGAGGATGACACCGCACCAGACATCTGAGATGCTCAGTGAAAAGGGAAACGATGACTGTCAAGCTGCAACCAGGTAAATTCTGCCTGGATGTAAAGGAAAAACTTCTCCCACGAGACTGGGGCTGCCCTGGGACAAGGACCAGAGAGGTGGTGACTTCTCCATCCTTATAAATTTTCAAAGCTTGATTGAAAAAGGCGCTAAGCAACCTCATCTAGCTTTAGCCCTGCCCTGAACAGAGGTTTGGACCAGAGACTTCCTGAGGTCCCTTTGTGCCTAAATTTTCCTGTAATGTTTAAATTCAGTGGTATGCATTGCAACAGTGTACTGCAGGAAGCCAGACCAACTGTTTTGCTGATGCTGTCTGGACTGGCACTTGCCACTCTGTTGCAAAATAAAAAGCAGAACCAATTCATGAATGCCATCAGTTTCTTAAGTTATCATAAATAAAAGCATATAGATTTAGAAATAGGTGCCCTTCCTTTGACTTGACATAACTTCAAAAGGTGACAAGACTACAAAAATTATAAAATTTTACTTACAATATTTTTATGTGCATCTTAGTTATTTTCCCATATTATAACTGCTTGAAGCCTATGTATATGAACAAGTCTCCAGTATTGTTGGTTATCCTAGGAAGCTGCCATCTATGTCAGGGACAGTCTAACAGACCACAGCACTCCCTTCTCAGCATTAGGATCTCTGCAAACAAGCATCCACAGACCCAGTGAACCAAGACTGCAAAGGAACCCAGGTAGAAAGTGAAGGCAACCCAAATCACAGAATCATAGATTCATTCATGTTGGTAAAGACCTCTAAGATCCTCAAGTCCAACTGTAAAAAAAAAAAAAAAGTGGAGAAGAAGAAATCTGGGTGGACATGGACAAGGAAACAAGCTATACAAAAATGTGCAGCACAGATCTACATGTGCAAGAACAGAGCAAGAAAGTACTTGTCAAGTCAGGAGAAAGCAATGCTACAACGGTTCAAACTTAGAATGAGAGCCAGGCTGCAGGGTAAGCTCTTTAGATGGAGAGAAAAGGCCAGTTTTTAAATGAAGACCAAGGAAGCCTTATAAACTAGACTTTGGTGAAGACCCTCAAGAATCCTTGATTTGAAGGGGACATGTTTCCAAACATGACTTCCCATGAAAGGCACTCAAGTTTCTCAACAAACAGAAGGGTTTATATTCTGTGTGAAGTCAGTAGGGAAAGGCACCACACGCTCATGGGATCAGAAAGAACCACTTAAACACTTAGACATGAGGTGTTACCAGCCATCCCCAAAATTGCTGTCACCCTTGCACATCTGACGTAGAAGCAACAGGGAAGACAGCATCTTGGGGTGTTGTTGGGAGTGCAAAGAAAGTAAGCAAGCAGAACTCTAAACAGCAACACTAACTAGCAAGGGGAGCTGTCACAGAATGAAGCCATCATAGAAAGTGTACCAGGTAGCAAGCTAGCCAGGCAGGACAATGAGATAGGTTCTGTGTTCGTGTTTCAAATCTGAATGAGTCACCAAACAGAGAAGGATAGAGTCAGAAGAAGAATGCAATTCACACCACACTTTCCTTTATAGATTTATAATGTCAAGAAAGACTCATTTCTCCCAAGGGGAAAAAAAACCAAAACCCACAAACAAACATGTTCCTGCAGGAGGGTGGGAAGTTAAACTAACTTTATCATCTGCAAAAATGCACTTCTTATTACCATGTAGTCTGTATACGTTGCCTGCTTTTCCACCTACCTACAGAGGAACTCCAGCACTGGGCTGAAATCTAAGAGTTCAAAAGCATTTTCATTTAACAGGAAATGTTTGCCTTCCTCACTTTTTACATGTCTAGCTTTTCCAAAGAACTATTATACAGCAAGTAAAATTAGCCCATGGGAGTTGATAAGCCTTGGGATTGATTTCCAATTCTCAAACTTGGTTGAAATAACGCTGCCTCCAAACCACAAGTTAAAACCACACAAGACATGGTACCTGCTCCATCAGTGTCAGATGGGATCACCGAACACCCCCAGCACACAGGCAGGTGTCCCAAACGCTGCATGCACAGCCTCGGAGCACTCCCTGCTCTGCAGGCAGCCTGCCTGTTACTCAGCTCAATAACTCTTGGGAGGGGATGAAGCACCCACCTGAGGGATGAAATGAGAGAAGGCAAGACTAACCTAGGACTGAAGGTTACTGGATCAAAGATCTAACCAGTCCAGTATAGTGTCTCCAACATCAGTCGACAGCAGATACAGAGGGAGAGCCCAAGAAAACAGTCCTTATGTTGCAATTAACAACACAAACCCCCTCCCCCTATACTCCCAAGTCTCAAAAACTTGTGGCTTAGGGACCTCTTTATCCATACTTGGGACTTTTTAGTGTCATTCTCTCCATTGATTTGTCCAGTTACTCTTCGAACTCAGGCAAATTTCTACAGTCCACAGCCCTCGTTTTCACCACGAAATGAAACCTCATTTTCATCATCATTAGCCCCTGTGCAACATCATTAGCAAACTTCATCCTGATCGCTTTTGGGCAGAAGGGGACAGATCCTTCCAACTTCACTGCTTTTTCCCCCACCATGGACCTGACCACATATTTCAACTTTGTGCTTACATTCAGCAAATTGCTGATCTGTGCAAAGGCCACTATCGCATTAGAGCTGCAAAGTCCCTTCAAGAGCCCTTGGTGAGGAACTTTAATAAACACCACTGGAAAATCTAAGCAAGCCACACAAAAACCAATCGTGTCTCTGCATGATGGCTAAGTCCCTTGCAGAGCTCCTACAGCCTTGCAATGACCAGTTTCCTTCATATATCAAATATGTCTCTCCTTACGTCACATTTATCAGTGTATCCACTAGCACCATTATTTAGAACAAGTTTTTTGGTTGTTTGATTAAGAGATGTACCCACAACAACCCCACCCATGAAGAAAGTACCACAAAAAGCTGATCCTGTTTTACGAATAGGAAAACAGACCACAAAGGGTAAATTATTTGCCCAGATCAGGTATCAAAACCAGAACAATACATACACCCTAGCTCAGTTTCCCTATTTAACCATAACTTATATTATCTTCCACATCTTCCAGCAATTTTCTCAGGTGTTTAAAGCAACATAAAAGTATCAGTATTCAACAGAAGGACAAGCTTTGAAAAAGAACCAGAGCAAGCCTGTCCTAGCAGGATAACGATGGCCTGATGTTCATCTCTGCACTTTCAAATTCAAAGGAAAAAACCGTGAATGGAATTCCAGCTTTATTCCTCAGACAACTTTTTAAGCTACAAAGAGATCCCCAGAAATCAGTTTTATCCCCAAGACTTCAATTAAAATATTGCCAAATCTTCTTTCTAGCGAGTTCTAACAAAACAAGTGAAAGAGAATGACTTTGTAGCAGTCTCAATAGCCCACGTAACCCTTACTCAAGAGATGCTCGGGGAAAAAAAGTATGCCAAGTTACAAAGCCAGCTTTTCTTCATTCCTCACCCTACCCATCACTCCAAGCAGCTGAGAAAGTACAGAAGGAGATACAAGAGATAATCAGAGCAGTGATGTCAGCTGTACCTGAATAACCTATTATGGGAGACCTCTTCTATCGATCTGCTAATAGCCTCTTCAAACAGACCTCACACTCCAGGAACAGGGGAGTGGTGGTAAGAGGGTCCCAGTCAGAAAGCAATACATTAGCTGGGCATGAGCTCACTTGTTTTTCAAGAAGACGGAGCTACTTCTCAGGTCAGCATGCGTCTTGGCTTTTATTCCTCTCTCAATACAGCTTTGTCCTCTCTGACCAGGTTTTGAGGCCAGACCTTTCAAAAAGTGGGACTCTGCACCAATTCTCAGCAAATTCACAGCACTGCCGCTGTGAGACATGGTACAGCAACACAGCTCGGAAGACGGCTCCCTCCTTCCCCACTGAAACTTGCCTGAGCTGCACAGCTCAAGCTGTCAGCTCTGGGCGCTTCACTTCGCAGGCTTCTTTTAACATTTCCTCTTCCACTTCACATCATCAAAGTTCACATTACAGAGAAGAAACGCAGTTGTTCCCACGAGCTCTCTGCTTCTGCATCTATCCAAGACAGACACCTTCTGCAACACAGTCAAGTACTCTGCCCATTCTTGTTCCAAACAAACCAGGACGTACTGCTCCTGCCATTTCCATCAGTCTGATGAACTTATCAACAGCCTTATCTCTTCCCACTTCTTCCAGTGTTCCACAAAAAACAGAAGAGCAATTTTCTGTGAACATCAGAAACTTGGAAGCATTTAAAGGTCCAAAAGACACCATTAAGAAAGCTGGCACAGTTGTAGGAACCATGCCAGATACCTCTAAATCTCTGGCTCACTTTGTTTTCACCTAGAATTTATTCACAAAGCCGGCAGCCTGTTCCTGCATCTCCTGCCAATACCTGGCTACAGTCAAACATGCCTGCAATTTAGGGCCATAGGCTTAATTACACCGGTAAATTAAAGCATCCATGTTCCCTGGCTTCAGAAGAACAGAAAGCATCTGGGCAAAAGATACAGGCTACTGGCTGACACATACTTGTTTTCCAGGCAGTAAAACATCTACAGCTTTCCAGAACAACCACTCACGTCATGCATAGCTGTCATAACAGCTTCCTCAAGTATGTAATTTGTGGTGGGATAACAAGTGAAACGCTTCAGGCTTGTGCACTGGCACTTTCAAAACATACTCTAATGCTTTCTCTGCGGTGCACATGCTACCTTTGTGTATACAACCTACAAGCACCCGGTGGCCCTAGTCTGGGCTCTCCTCAGTGGCCTCCTACGCAAATGCCAATATTCCTCTCAGTTTCATTTAACTTGGAGATTCCAACTATTAACACAAGCTAGCCTGACAGCTTTAAAGTATAAAAGACTTACTGACACCTCTAAAAACCCTTCAGAGTGATTTATTTTTGTTTAAACACAATCCTAAAGTGGTTTAATACATTTAAAAACTTAAAATGTTAGACTCCTTCCATCCATCATTAAAATGCCAACATACTTGGCATACCTAAAAATACAAAAGTAATCAAGAATTTACTCTTGGGTTTTTTGACAGTTATTTTACTGTCATTTCAGAATCATAAACTTAGCCACTCATTAACACTTTCCCAGTGGGCTTCATCTCACAAAGTCATGGCGTTCTAGAACCGAAACGCTTGAGAGGTTATAAAACCTTCGGTTTTTTTAATATTTCCAGGGACGAATATAGACAGAAACGCAACTCGCAAATGAGGATGCCTCCACTTTCTATAGGTGTGATTCTTAGTGAGGTTATGCCAACACTTGGCAACTGTGCTAGTAGAGGAGCTGGCTGATAACTGAGATCTCCCACCACGACCAGAAGCAAGTTAGCAGGAGCTGTGTCAGCCTGGCACCCAACTGTTCTGCAGAGCGATGGGACTCTGGGAAGGTGGGGGCACCCATCTTCTGCCTAAAGTCTATCCCCTGAGGGTCCTCGTTCCGTAGTTATCCAAGAAAACTATCCATCAATCCTCAATTTTGTCACATACTAAGCTCAGGAGACATCAGGGATCCATTTCAGAAACTTTCATGCCTCCAGATTGAAGAAGCAAGTGCCCCTTTGCCATAACCTTGTCTTTCAGCAAAGGTACTCTTCAGACTACAGTTGGATTTGTATCAGAATCAAACTAGGTATGTACACGCTACATTTCAAACACTCACCCTGGCACAAGTTTCAACAGCAAAGGATCAAACAGCAGCTTACCATGGCTGAGGTCTCCCCAGCTAGAAACCCACAATCATCCCAGTTCTGCTTTATGGGAAGAGATCTCATCTTTCTTCACGCACAGATTTTTTTTTTTAAAGGAGCTCACCATGCTGCACTAGAAACAGTTTTGGAAAGCAGACAGAAAACAGGAAAGGACTCAGTCCAAAGGTGGATTGAGAACTGGCTGAACGGCAGAGCTCAGAGGGCTGTGATCTGTGGCAGAGTCGAGCTGGAGGCCTGTAGCTCCTGGTGCTCCCCAGGGTCAGGACTGGTCCAGTCCTGTTCAACTTCTTCATCACTGACCTGGATGAAGGGCCTGAGCATGCCCTCAGCAAGCTGCTGATGGGACATAACGGGGGGAGTGGCTAACACCACAGAAGGCTGCACTGCTCTTCAGTGAGATCTGGGCAGGCTGGAGAGCTGAGCAGAGAGGAACTTCATGAAGTTCAACAAAGACAAGCATAAGGTCATGCCCCTGGGGAGGGACAGCCCCACGCACCAGTACCAGCTGGGGCTGACCTGCTGGGAGGCAGCTCTGCGGAGAAGGACCCGGGAGTGTGCTGGGGGACAGCAAGTTGCCCGTGGGCCAGCAGGGTGACCTCGTGGCCAAGGGGCCAACGGGATCCTGGGGTGCATGAGGAGGAGAGTGGCCAGCAGGCCGAGGGAGGGGATCCTCCCGCCCTGCTCTGCCCTGGGGAGGCTGCGTCTGGAGTGCTGGGTCCAGTGCTGGGCTCCTCAGTTCAGGAGAGATGGGGAACTGCTGGAGGGGGGCAGGGGAGGATACAAAGATGATGAGGGGACAGGAGAATCTCCCTGATGAGGAAAGGCTGAGAGAGCTGGGGCTGTTCAGCCTGGGGAAGAGAAGGCTGAGAGGGGACCTCATCAATGCCTGCAAATATCTCAAGGGCCAGTGTCAGGAGGACGGGGCCAGGCTCTTTTCAGTGGCACCCAGCGACAGGACAAGGGGCAGCGGGCACAAACGGCAACACAAGAAGTTCCTTCTGAATATGAGGAAGAAGAACTTTACCTTGAGGGTGACGGAGCCCTGGCACAGGCTGCCCAGAGAGGCTGTGGGGTCTGCTTCTCTGGAGGCATTCAAACCTGCCTGGATGCAGCTCTGTGCAGCCCACTCTGGGAGAGCTGCTTCAGCAGGGGCTGGGCTGGGGGGGCTCCAGGGGTCCCTCCCAACCCTGACAGTGCTGTGAATTACAGATTTTTTTAACTCTGATCATGTTACCACCCTGCACACAACAGCCAGCTTCTGGTTATCACAAAGACCCACCTACAGAGAGCTTCTTGCTTGACCTCCCCTCCCCATAACCCTTGGCACACTCACCTCGCCTGAGTAACTGTATTTTCCTTTCAGGATCTGCCGATACAAGCGGGTGCGGTTGTCATCTTCAAAGGGCATAGTGCCACTCAGGAGAATGTACGAGATAACACCCAGCGCCCACATGTCCACAGAGTTTGTGTACGGCTTCCTGACCAGGATCTCTGGAGCAATGTACTCCGGGGTCCCACACGTGGTTTTCATCAGGCAGTCATCTCCCTTCTTTCGAGCACTTGCCAGTCCAAAGTCCGTAATCATGATTTTGGAATCTGTTCCTGGATGGTAGTACAGCAGATTCTCTGGTTTTAAGTCCCGGTGTGTGATACCCAGTGTATGCAAATACCTCACACCATCTAACACCATCTGCAGCACACGCGTAGCATCCCTCTCTGTGAAGGAACCTTTAGCAATGATGCGATCAAACAGTTCCCCTCCAGTTGCCAATTCCATCACCATGTACACACGGTCCTGGGTCTCAAACACCTCAATAAGCTGGATGATATTGGTGTGGCGAACCCGCCTTAGCACACTAAGCTCCGACTCACACACTTCCCTCCCCTCCCGATATTTGGTCTCTATCATCTTGATTGCATAGGGCTGCTTGGTAGCCTTGTGTTCCACCCGTACAACACGACTAAAACTCCCTCTCCCAATAAGAGCTTTGATGTCATACTTGGCTGTCACTCTGGGATCAAATTTGGCGCGGTACTTAGCCACCTTGTTCTTGCGGGGCTCAGGCTGGTCCACGTGGGCAGGCAGGTGGTTCCCAGAATACGGGTTAGCGTAATGTGGAGGTGAGGGAGAGCCAGCTTTGATGACAGTCCCACAGTCATCTTTGATGAAATGCTTGTATATGTCATTGTGGCCTGTGTAAGGTTCAATTTTTTTAACCAGGTCTAGCTGCACATCTTTGGGGGGCTCGGGAAGCACCTTGCTTGTCCCACAGCCCATCACTGAATGGTGTTAATTCCCTATCAAGGCATTTTCCCAGGGCAGCATCAGAAGCAACCACATCTGGGGCAATTCCCACATTTGAACCTTAGGAAAAGAATGAGAAGAAACAAACAGTAATCAAGGTAGTAAAGTTTCAAATGGGAAGGGAAAAAAAAAACCAAAAGAAAAGCGGTAAGAGCCATGCTACCACAAATTAAGAATCTGGGATTTTCACTGTACTTTTCCTACAGAGTACGCACGGTGCTTTGCTGCTTTCATCACAAGCAAGTGAAGGTAGCACCATAAAAACACAGTCATGGGCAGAACAGATGTCTGTGGAAATCACACAGTACCTCTTTTTATTAAACATAGTTTGTTTACTGCTCTCAGCTGAGCACTGAATCAGAGTGGTTGAAGTCGGAAAAGACCTCTGAAGGTCTTCTTGTCCAGGCATAACTGCTTAATAAAAAAATCAAATTAAGGAAAGAGTTGAGCATTTTCCTTAATTTTGTTTAATCTGTTCAACTTCATAAGACAGCAGCCACTCCGAATCTTACTGTTTTGAAATTTCTCACTAGAAACTCTACAAAGTATCTCAGCAACTTATTCACTTAACAAATCCAAGATTTTCTTTATATCGAACTTGTACTGGTGTCTTAAACCTCTCGTTACTTGGCTCCTGGGGATCAGTGAAACTGCACAGGAGGCAGGGAATACAGAGACAGACACAGGCTAGTTTTAAGATGTGTAACTCACTGCATCCCACGCAAAAGGGCAGGCCTTACTGAACCAGAGCAGCTCTTAGTCAGCAAATCCTTCACCCTCCAAAGCCTAAGAAATCAAGGTGGGCTATGACATCTTTTAACATCCTGACTCAGTGTTGCTTTATTTTACATCTTCAGGTACCAAGTCTGGCTTTCTGTATGGAGCTGGGTGTAGGAAGCAAAAGAATTTCTACCAGCTGTTCCAGACCAGGAGGTCTTGTCTTGCTCACCACACTGTATTCCAACAGAACAAAATCAGCTGCATTTCAGCAAGTCTTTATCTGCTGATTAAAACAATATGACTAGCTAGGAGATGGAGAAACTGCCTGCATGCGCCCTGGCAGTTAGCTGGGCAGTTTTACATTTCTACTCCTTGGCTCAGAGGCCCTCAATATAGTTCCTGAACCTTCACAGAAGGCTACAGAAAAGCTGTTAGCCTTAAAACGTAATTGTATGCCTTACCATCACCAAGTGTATCTTTGCTCATTCACCAAGCAACTATTCAGCATGAACAGCAGAAAGGGAACCCCAGCTGGTCTTCCATAAGGAGAATTATGTGGAGAAATAAGAAACGTTTCAGAGAGACACCCAGAAGTTGTTTAGACTCTACATCTGAACTGGAAAGAAAACAAGGCTTTAGTTAAGATTCAATATTTAAATCCGACATCAAAGTAACTTCTTACGGAAGACCTCCTGGCAGTGCCATGAAGTCAAGCACACCAACCATGTACAAACATGCCTATACTAGGTTGCAAGCAAGCAGAAACAAAAACCAGCTTCGTAGAAAGCTTAACTGACTTTCAACAGGGGCTGTCCTGTAACTGGGCATTCATTCAGATGAAAGTACCATGACAAAAAAATCTACAGCAAGTCCTGAATAATGCCCACCACAGACAGTTTCCCCAGCATTATTGTACCTTACAATGTATTAACAGAGAAACGGAATGAGAGCATCCACAAAGGAGATCATTACAGAGTAATTCCATGCATAGAGAAGCACTTGTGTAAAATCTCACACCCATAGATAAAACCAATGAGAAGGATCAAATGTTGAGCTTTAAAACATTGTATATAAATCCACTAATAACATCAACTGACATCAGGCATCAACCACCAGTATGCCAGTGGCTCTTCCTCTTATGCCTAAGGGTCTCAGCGAAGCCTACAGAGGCCCAGAACTCCATGCCACAGCCAGCAACAAAATGCTTAACACCATGTCAGTGCAGGTGGAAATGCTCCTGTGTAATATTCCCCCAGAGTTTGTGAGAAGGAACTAATGCATTAGAGAAATGGGGCATTACAAGCCCCCTGAGCAGGAAATCACACACAGGGCAGGTGCCAATCTGTTTGAGGGAGGACAGCATGCCTGGGCTGCAGTTGTAAGTGATAGCAAGGAACATGAGTTTATGCTTCAGTGTCTACGCACTTCTCTCCTTGGACAACCTGCCCACTGCATCCTGGGGCTCAGCAGGGCAACACCTCAACTCCTGCTGATTCAGAAGGATCCTCCACCTCTCTGGAAATATCAGGGCCTGAACAGTTTAATACTTGGGGGCATCCCTGTGGATAAGGGCTGTCAGTCGCCTGACTGACCCACCCGAGGCCTAGCAGGCCTTCCACCGCCCATTAAATATCTCATGACTTGAGGCTACTTGATTTTGCTTTTCTGTGAGATGCCAGTAAGGCAATCTGAAGATGCCAGCTCCTAACTGCGTTAAGAAATGCTCACACATTGCAACCTCCACACCACACCTCCACCAATGCAGCATTGCTGAAAGCACCTTACCTTTGCTTTCACTAACAAATCCCAAACATGCCTCTTACTGCCTGACAAAGATTTGGTACTACCGGTCACCTGGTGGGCAGTGGAAGCCTTTGGTGGGTTTCCAAGGGTAAACCCGGGGCTGAGGCTGCTGCAGCACCGCAGACAGCTGTGCCGGAGCCGGTGGCCGGCCAGAACCCGTCAAACCAACCGGGATCTGCAGAACTCTTGATTGTTTCTCTTAACTCATCCCGAAGCAGGCCGTTCGGGCCCCGGGTGGGGACGCCGGGCCAGCGCCGGCAGCTCGTCCTGCGGCAGGCTCGCCCCCCGGCCCAGCCAGCACCGGCCCGGCCCGGCCCGCCCCGTCTGAGGACCGCTCTGGGAGGCGGCCAGGGCCCCCTCCCAGCCCACCCGCCCCCGCGGCCCAGCGGCAGGGCTGAGGCGCCGGGGCCCGCCGCGCCCGCCCCCCCAGGGCCGCACCGCGGCTGCGCCGCGGCGCCGAGCCGCCAGCGCCCCGGGAGCGAGCCGGGGGGAGCAGCGGCCGGGCCAGGTCGGGCCGGACCGGGGGGAGCGGAGCGGGCGGCCCCCCGAGGCAGTCGACCCCCTACTCACCTCGGCCCACAGCTCGGCGCCGCCTCCTGACGTCATCCGCCGGCGCCGCGGACGGACGAGGGGGCGGGGACACCGCGCGCGGCGATTGGCGGAGGCGGCGGTGGGCAGGGCCGCGGCGAGGCGGATGGGGCGCTGGTCGGCGGCCCCGCACAATACTGCCCCCTGCCGGGACCGCCGGGAACACCAGCCCCGGCCATCGCCCCCTTCCCCCGGACCGCCTCAGCGCCAGGGGTCTGGGACCCCCCTCAGCCCCACGGGCCCCTGGGAGCTCCACAGGCACCCCTCAGCCTCAGGGCCCAGGACCCCTTAGCCCCATGGGCCCTCCTCAGCCCCACATACCCCTGGGACCCCCCTCAGCGCCACAGGCCCCAGGACCCCCTCAACCCCACAGGCCCCCCGGAATCCCCTCATCCCCATGGGCCCCCGGGACCCCCCTCAGCCCTACACACCCCAGGATCCCCCCTCAGCCCCAGGGGCCCTGGATCCTCTCAGCTCTATAGGCCCAGGCACCCTCACAGGCCCTGGGATCCCCCCTCAGTCCCACAGGGTCCAGGATCCCCCTCAGCCCCACACACTCTGGGACACCCTCTCACCCCACAGGGCCTGGGACCCCCCTCAGCCCCGTGGGCCCCAGGACCTCCCCAGCCCCAGGGGCTGAGCAGGAGGCCCCCCGACGGGCACGGTGTTCCTGCTCTCCACGTTCCTGCCTCTGAGGGGCAGCCACAGTGACCCGCTGCCCAAGGAGGGACAACTCCTCGCCGCCCTTTTGGAACCAAGCCCAGCCCAAATGGATCCCCAGCGGCGCCTGGGAGAGCTGCTCCCCGCTGGGCTTCGGGGCTCTGGAAGAACACTCCCTTTGCAAGAAAATTGCCCGGAAGCATCAGCCCTTTCCCTTGGCAGGGAAAACCTGGTCCCTGTGGGCTAGCTCTTGTGCACAACAGAATAACGAGGCACATTCCTTTCTGCTTTCTTTTCCCCAGCTACTAAGTGCCACAAAACCCACAAGGCTTGCTTGGTAACTGCTGGTGGACTTTCTTCCTCATACCCTTTCCCCAACCTTAAACCAAACACTCCACATTTCAGCCCTAGATGACCTGAGAGCAGCAGGATGAAGGATGACACCTTCTTGCAAAGACACTGACGGCACTTCTTTCTCCAGGGAAGACAGAAACACGACACTGTCGGGCTTGTTTTCCAGCCTGGCTGTCACGTCATTCCCGAGACGGTTCAGGTGGAGAGGGGCTATTTTCACAGTCCTACCATGCTTTTAAAAATAGCTGGTTTTATTTTAACACTCCTGGGCTCTTCAACTGTTTAAAATGCTTAGTACGTCATAGCATAATGAAAGTTATAGCTGCTGATGCATGCTATCGTCATCAGCTTCTTTCCCTGTAATTCTAGATAATTCTAGATAATTCTAGATAAGGTACAGAAACGTGTGACAGGTCTGAGAAGGGGCTGCTTGTACTGTGCTCAGCAAATCTGCTGAGTTGTATGAGGGAAATCAACCGGTTCTTGGCATCCCACACAGTAATGACACTGCTGGTACATTTTCATCCCTACAACCCCTACATTTTGTTTCTGGAGGTGCTTCCACAGCCACATGTCCCCTGCACTGTCCCTGGAAGGTGGCTTAGCCTGTGCCCGACATGTAAAATCTTGCACGTGGCCCTATTAAAGCTGATCCCGTTACTTTAGGCTGTTTCTCAAGGTCACCCCAGCTTGATACCACCAGCAAATTAAAAAGCTTGTGCCTCTCCTCGTCAGCCCAGCTGCTATGGATGGGCATACAGCCGTGGGCTGCCTCTCCTCGGCCACAGCTGCTGGGACAGGGCTAACTGCTCTGCGAGGATGAGTTTCCCTCAGGGTTTTGTGTCTTCCATTAGTTGCTTCCTCACAGCTTTGTTTCCTGCCTGGCTCATGAGAACACCAAATGAGGCAGTTACAGGTCCATCACCACTGCTAATTGTCAGTACAAAAATACCAAAGAGCCAACATGGATCGAACTCTTGAGGCAGAACCACAGACTTCTGAGAATTTCAATCAGAGCAGCTCTTTCTTGTATTATTTATACCATGGTAGTGCTCTGAGACCCACCAGAGCCAAGGGAACGTCACACCAGACATCTGCACAAAACCAACATATCCGCCCGGCAGACTGCCCAGGGACAAGGCCGGGAAGGACCCGTAGCTCACTGTGGAAGGTTGGGGGCAAGTGTGACACCTGGGACAGAGCTTGAGAGTGGGCAGGGACCTTGCAGAACTGTCCTCCCATCCACATGATCCACTGCCTGCTGGTTTGGGCACCTGTTTTGAGTTTGGGGCCAGTGTCAGTTGAACCCTGAAACCTGTTACTCGTTTCAGAGTCATCTCTCCAGTTACAGCAAGAAGTTTATGAGCCCAGTAAGTATCCTGCAGCTGGGGGCACCAGCTGTGGGCTGCGAAGCCCTAGGTGCTGGGCAGGCTCTGCAGCCCCTCGCCCCGCCAGGCACTGGGCTCCCACCTGCACTGCTCCAGCCAAGCCCTGCTGTTCTTTTCTCCCTCCTACAAGAAGGGACTGATACCAGGTGTTTGATGCACTCATACAGCAGTGTTGTTAGAGCACAGTCTAACAGCTTGTTTTGTAGCCAGATGGGTTGCCTTCTCGTTGTTTCTTGATTGACTTACACCTGGTTCTGCCTCCTCCCTTCCAGGATGCTGCTCTCCTGAGAGAGGAGCCGCATCCTGCTCCTCCTTGCTTGCCCCTTCAGAAATCCCCGCCAACTCCTACCCTCCAAGACCCACAGCCTGCCTCTGGTGCTGTGGGAAGGATCCAGCCCATAGTGTCAGGGATCTCCACAAAGGGGCAGCAGCAGGCATGGCCCCACAGCCTGGCTGCTCCCTCCTGGGAGCCACCATCCTTCTGGCAGGATGGATTCCCCTTAGGGTTTTGCATCTCCTGCCAGTGGCTTCCTCACAGCTTCTCCTGTGAAAGCTGCTAAAGGCAGGCTGGGACCCCTGGGGCAATGCTGCATATCTGGAGAGGTGGAGAATCCTCCCTCCTTGGAGATGCACAGCTCCCCCAGAAACAGCCCTGAGCAGCCTGCTCCAGCGCCAGGGCACACTGTGCTCGGAGCAGGAGCTCAGCCAATGGAACTCCAGAGCTCCCTTTGCACCCAACAGCCGCCTGCAGTGCTGCCATCTGAATCCAGAGCCTTACTGGGGCACAACGAGCTGCAGTTGCCTGCAGAGAGATGGAAACGACCAGCACCACCCCCAGTATGTCCCGGCACCCCAAAGCTGCCTGGGACATGGCTGCATGTCCAGGGCACAGGGCAATTCGGGGAGCCCCGGGCTCCCTGCTGTGCCAGGCCATAGCAAGCCAGAAGAGGAGGACGAGGTCCCTCATCTGCCATTGAATGGGCATGCGGTGAAGCGGGAAACCTGAATGTCCTCTGAGCCGCATCCCAGCCCCATGCAGCTATAAGGCCATCCCTCCGCAGCCATGCTGGGCCAGAGGTTGTCCCGGCAAGGCTAAGCAGAGGTTGGAGGAGGAGGATGTTCAATTAAAGCTGCTTAAAAAAGAAATCCAACTTTCCATATGCCTCTCTGGAGAAAAAAAGCCCCAAAGCTGGGTGCAGACGGGGTGCCAGGCCATGGGCTGAGCACGGCCCCAGTGGCAGAGGTGACTCCGGCTCAGCCGTTCCCACTGCATCTGATCCATGGAGATTGAGGTTGCCTTTTGGCATTCCTTATGGAAAGTTGGACATTTGGCTCTGCAGAAATCCCCACACGAGCTCGGAGAGCTGCCAGCCCTGTGACACAGTGTCCTCCAGCCTACACAAGGCTCCTGACTCTCCCTCTCCCCACAGCGTGCTGGGGTGCCAGCGATGCTGGAGGCAGCTCTGCCCAGCAAGGCTGGTGCCTGGGCACGTTCCTCTGTGGGGACACCAGACTGGAATGGTGGCACTGGGGACTGTAGGAGAGCACAGAGCCATCCCACCACCACTGATGGCCCCGGCACAGCTCCAGCCCATCCTGCCGGAGAAACCCAAGTACATCCTCACAGATGAGGAGTCATTCCCCAGCCAGCAGCTTCACCAGGAGGAATTTCCCTAGGCAAAGGAATGGAGGATTCAGCAACCACTGCATGGTGGAGGCAGCAGGCTGCGTGACCGGGAGATTGGCCCTCGTGTCGCTGTGCCACGTGCACCATCTTGCTCACACAGCTGCCCAGAATAGTGTCACCATCTGCTTCCAGCTGCCTGGGGATGCAGAGGCCTCCCTGGCCTCTTCTGTGATTACAAAAAGTGAATTCAAACATCAACTCAACCTAACTTGGCCTTCCTTTATCCCCTTTTCTTTCTTTTATTTTTTTTTTTTTTAATAATTCAGGTTTGTCTCTTAGAAAAGAGAGAGGGAGATAATGTCTGCAGAGCATTTAATCTTCTGCCCAAAGAATAGCAGAGAGCAAATTAGGATCTACTCCAATTAATTTGCCTTGATGGGCAAAATCTGGAGAGCAGCCATATCTGGGAATTAAGAACAAAAGCAGGGAGTGTAAAGTAGGTCACCGGAGTTTCATAACCAGCGTGATGGGTTTTCACAGCACGCTGGGTGCTCAACAGGCTCCCAGTGCTGGGGGCCACTGGTCCCCGTCCACCCCGTCCAGCGGCTGCAGGTGTCAGCCTGGGCAGATTCTGGCCAGCGTGCGGGGAGCCAGCTGTTTGTTTTGGGGGCAGTGACAAGGACATTGTCCCTTCCCACAGTAGAACATGGCTGCGGGACTGTCCCACACCCTTGCCACAAACCCTTGAGTGCAATGGGAGGGCAGACACCGGCTGCTTGTCCCGGTTTTGGAGCACCTGGAGAGCTCTCCTAGGGGTCAGTATGCCCGTCCTTGCCATCACACTGCCACTCTTGGCCTCGCAGGCACCTCCTTGAGGGACGGTTAGGGTGAGACAGTGACAGTGGGTTTAGGGTGATGCTTTGCTATGGACCCTTGCACCGTGAGGGTCACCAAGCAGCAGTGACCCACCAGCCTGTCCTAGCCCAGCATCCCCAAATTCCAGCCCCAGCCCCCCAGAGCCATCGGTGCCCGCAGGATGTGTGGTGACATATTTTAGTGTCACATATGGTGATACCTTCCAGCTGCAGGACATGTGCGGTGGCATAGCCAAGGGTGTGGGCCATGTGTGGTGACATGTGCTGGCATCAGGACACATGGTGACATAGCCAAAGGTGTGGGACACATGCAGTGACATCTTTCAGGGCATGGGATGTGTGTGGCGTGTCTCTCTGAGTGCAGGATCAAACACTCTGAGGACTTGACGGGTGCCTGCGGGTCTTGCCAGGCATGCACACACTCCCGGCCTGATCGGAGCAGCATGGTTTGGTGCACGCCAGTGTCACCATTGTGGTGATGGCCTGGCAGAGCACCGTCTCAGTGGCCCTCCAGCTTGCTGGCCACCTCCCACCACCCTGCTGCAGGACACCGGGGAGCAGCCAGCAGCAGGGAAGCAGGGATCCCATTGCTCCTGGCCCCACGGAGGTGCCATCGGAGCGACGGGTGCTGTGCGGTGCATGGCCAGCGCCCGGCCAGCGTTTATCCTCTTAGCCACCCTGCGGGGATCCGGCATTAATTCACCCTTAAACACAGGATTGTCAGGAACTGGAAAGAAAAGAATCAGCAGATTATCTCCCCGGCGCTGGCGTTAAACACGGGGAGCGGCAGCTGCTGGCCAAGGAGAGCAGGGACGGCGTTTTGCCCCATGTCCCGCAGGGCACCTGGCCCTGGGCTCGGTACCGTCCCTCAGCAAAGGCTGCCGGCAGCTTGTCCTCGCTCCTCCCCGTGGGATGCTTTGTGTCCCTCTAGTCCTGGTTTTGACACCCCCCCAAGCCAGCTCCAGGCTGGTTAATGACATAAATAATATGAAATAAATATGGGGTCCCCCTGCAAAGCTGAGGGAGCGGCAGCCATCGCTCAGCCCCCCGGGATGCACCACAACACAACAGTCCAGAGGCAGCATTTCCTGGCCCCGGAGGCTGGCAGGGGACCGGCACAGCCGGGGTGACATCCCAGAGGTTTGGGGATCACACGTCTAAGTGACCGGACCTTGCAGGAAGAGGTTTTGCAATGAAACAAGCAATAATTTTCCCTGGCTCAACAAGAACAGCAACAATTTTCTTGCTCACCCACCAAAGGCTCTCGGTCACCACCCAGCGCACAAAGGCTTCCCTGGAGCAAAACCACAACTGTGCCGGGACCAGCCACGGCAGCGTTCCTGGGACGGCCTTGAAGTCACCCCGGAGATCAAAGAAACTGCAGCAACTCGCTACTCACGGCATGTAGCTGCTTTTCTCATCGCTCCTGCTCGCAGCTGAGCCTCGTGCCATCCATGGCATGGTGGCACTGGCACTGGCCGGAGGATTTTGGCAGTCAGGGTGCTGTTGCCTTTACAGAGCAGGACAGTTTCCCACGTGCCAGCCAGATCCACCCACTGCTGGGAGCCAGCCATTGGTCTGTGCAATAGATGGGGTGGCCCATTAGCAGTTTTAATATCCCCTTAGGTGGTGGGTCAGGGGAGAGGCTGCTCCCCAGAGGGTGGGGAGGCCACCTTGCCCACATGCAGGGGTACTGGTTTGCCACCATGGGTTTTAGTGTGCTAGGAAAAAAAAATCTGAAGTTTTCGCATGACAGCAACAGAGATGGGAATAACAGCGTCTTCTGCTGATAGTCACAAACTGAACCAAGTTAAGCTCCAGCACATCAACTTGGTTTAACTTCACCAAGTCCCCCTTGGACCTGGATGAGCGCTTCAGTTCCCTGTTTTTTTCACCTATATCATCTCAGCTACAAAAACACCTCTTTTCTCTGCAAACCCCCATCTCCTTCATGACCATTAGTAAGACTGAATACAGCAGGACCAAAATAAAAGGGATGGAAAATAGGATTTTTTTCAGAAAATTGTCTGATGCCACTGGAGTTGCCCATCAGACAAGCTGTTGGCTGTCAAAAAGAAAAGAGAAATACATGCACCATGTTTTTCTAAGATGCCCTTTAAAATAAAGAAACCACTTGACTGACCTCTAAAGGGAATATCCTTCATGCCTAGCCCTGAAAGCTGCTGTCAGGGAGCAGCAGAGCCGTGGGAATCCCCGGTACAGCTCTCCCTGGGGCCCAGCACAGCCACAGGCAATGTGCCTGGGTGACAGAGCCACAGAGACCCATGGCGACCCCCCTGGGGGCTGGTCCAGGCAGCATCTCCTCTCCAATCCCCAGAGAAAATCTGGAGCTTGGGAAGGGCGTGAGGGGCATCCCATGGCAGAGAGACGGGAGAAATGTAAAAGCGTCTTTTTAATATAAATATAAATCCATCTGAAGGGCTGCAGGAGAGGACTGTGCCCTGCGAGGGATGCCTGAGGGGCAGATGGGCTCGGCGGGGAACACAGGTGTCTGTGCCCGGCCAGCACTGGGGAACCGACCCGGAGCATCACCTGGGCACCCCGCGGGCATGCAGGGCTAGAGCCGGGGCACCAGCAGCAGCAGGGCCAGCAGGTGGGGGCGCAGGGGGGTGGCTGAGCCCCGCAGCGTGGCGTGGTTGGTCTCAGCAGCTGGTGAGCCGCGGGCACTGGCCAGGCCTCTCTGGGTGCTGCACAGCTCCTGCAGGTTCCCCTGGAACTGGATCTTGCGGGACTCCTGGCGCAGCGACTCCCAGATGGCGGCTGCTTCCTCAGGGCAGCTTGACAGCACCTCGCTGGCACAGGTGTGGAAGTCGTCCCAGGACCTGGGGAGATGGGCAGGAGTGGCTGGGACCGCTGGTGGCAGGTCACCAGCCATCCCAGCAGCTCCCATCAGAACAGGGATGGGGACTCTCACTTGCAAATGGTGTCCAGCTCCTGTGCCTCCTCCCCGCCCTCCTCCTGCTGCTGCCGAACACTCTGGGCCATGCTGTCCCCCAGGCTGATGAGGCAGCCAGCAAAGCCCTTGTAGATGGTGTCGCACTTCCCCGCCATGCTGATGGGCTCCTGGCTGGTGGCTGCAGGCGAGAGACAGAGCTGAGCCCTCATGGACTCCCCCATGGCCATCACCTGCCCGGCTCAGGGGTGCACCACTGTCACCGGGCTCCAAAATCTGGTGAGGGGCTGGCACCCCCTTCCGCATCCCACCAGACTCCTGGCATCCTTCTCCCCAGGCACTTGGGGTGAGCCTTTGCTCCTGGCCCAGGAGCCCAACGTGGCACGATGCAATTACCCCACAGCGATGCTGCCATCAGCTGCAGGGGAGCGCGGCACGCTGGCCGCTCCGCCGCGGCCTCCCGGGCTCTCCCCAGAGCCATCTGTCCCGGCTTTTATCCCCTAACAGCAAAGATTAATTTGTGACTACAACAGAAAAAAAAAAAAAACGAAAAACCCAAAAGCAAAGGCTTGTCAAGCTGGAGTACCTGCTCCTTCTGCAGTGGGACAGAACCGGGAGGGGGAAAAGGGGAAAAAGGTGCAGGGGGAAGGGGGAAACATGGAAAGGGGAAAAATGGAAAGGGGGAAAAGGGAAAGAACAAAAGGAAGAGGCACAAGCGCAACTCTGGCTGTTTCACTCTGTGAAGCCCCAGCTCCCTGCTCTGCTCCGCAAGGATTCACCACGGGAACTGGCCACACCCCCGTGCTGGCCACAGGACAGTTGGTGACGGGATGTGCTGGGGATGACTGCGAGTGCATCCATGGCCGGGGGACGCCCAGAAAGAGCTGGTGTGTGGCTGGGTGACAGGGAAACACCGCGCAGTCCTCGGCTCTGCCCCTGGGGTCCCGCAGGGCTGGTGGGTTTCCTGTGCCAAGTCACAGGGGTTGGGAGACTTTTGGAAGCGCGGGGGTGTGCATCTGGGAGGTCTCTAAGCTGAGGATGCTTAAAAGGCGCGAGGCGAGGACAGTCCCGGAGGGATCCCTGTGGGAAGGTGACCCCAGAAGCAGGCGAAAGTTGCCCGGTGGCTGCTGAGGCAGCCAGGATGTCTCCAGGGAGCCGTGTGCCGTGTCGCTGGCATCCCACGCCGGTGCCCCTGGAACCAGGCCCCGAGCAAAGGGGCCGTGGCCGAGACTAACAGCGGGGCGAGCCTGAACCCCAGCCCGTCATGGAGCTCAGCGGGTGCTCACGACGAGACACCCCCCTCCCCGAGCATATCGCCAAGGAAGGTCTCGGGGTGACACCAGCCATGTGGGTCACAAATGTCGCAGGTAGCACCGAAGGGGGATCCATTGTTCCTCTTCTGACCCAGTTGGGCTACAAGCGCATCTTCCCCAGCGCAGGGACACACCGGCCGCGGCCGGCAGGTGCCTTCCCTCGGGGCTGGTCCCCGACACAGGCTGCGGTTCGGCCCCCCGGGCTCCCCTAACGCCCGGCACGACCCTCCCCTCCGCCCCGGTCCCTCGGCACAAGGCAGCCGGGAAGGAGAAGCCAGGAGGGCAAATCGCCTCCGCTACCCCGTGGCCAAACCACGAGGAAAAACCTGCCCCGGCTCGGCCGGGGAGGGAGCCCAGGGAGAGGCACACAGGGAGCCCCCAGCGCGCTGCAGCCCCCCGCTGCCCCCGCAGCCGAGCCAGTGCCGACGCAGCCGCCCCGCGCCTGGGGACGGCTCTGAGCCATCACCCACTCTCCGAGCCTGGAAACCGCCCCGGCCGGGCTGTTCTCGTCCCCCGCTCAGCGCCGGCCCCGGGGCACCCCCGGGCCCCCACCCCTCCTCCGGCAGGGATGCCGCGGGGTACCCGCGCCGTGCCTGGAGCCCCCCGTGTCCCTCCTCGGCTCTGGGAGCACCGGGGCAGCGTGGAAGGGACACGCCGGTGCCAGGGCTGCTGGGTGCTCCCCGGGCGAGGGCAGCTGGCAGCAGCCTGGGGTCAGCAGCCAGGGCCGGCTCGGGGCGCTGCCCCGGTCCCAACAGCCCAGCCCCGGATCGCGGAGCCCCGGGGCGAGTGGGCTGAGGCGGCGCGGGGGCCCCGCGGCCGGAAGGCCCGCTCCCACCCGCCCCCGGCACTCACCGAGGTGCAGCAACAACGAGCACACGACCCCCAGCAGCCGCCACCAGCCGCGGTCCATGGTGCGGACTCCGCCGCCACCGCCGCCGTGTGTTCCCCGCTCCGCCGCCGCCGGCAGCCCCGGCCCCGCCGCACCGCCCCCGGCCCGCCCCGGCCCGCCCCACCCCCCCGAGCGGGCAGGGGCAGGGGGCTGCGCCGCGGGGAGCGGAACGGGCGGCTCCTGTCTGCGCCCTCCGAGAGACGGAGCCCGCGCCCTACCCGGTCCCACCTCCTCCTGACCCCCGGGTGGCACAACAGAAGCAGGGACCCAGGGGAGGTGTTGCTTTTTTTTTTTTTTTTTTCTCAAAAAGTTGTTTATTGAACTGTTTTTAATGTTATTTCAAAAAAACCCAAAATTTCAAAATTTAGACAAAAAGAAAAACCTTGGTGTAAAATCAAAACCAACGCCTGAACCATGGACATGCTCCAACACACAACAGAACTGATGGTCACAAGGGGCTGCTGCCCGGCTGGCCTGACCCCCAGCACCACCCCAGCGGCTCCGGGGGGGCACATACAGCCCCCCCTTGCCCACACCTGCTTGGGGAGCCCCCATGGCAGCCGCGCAGAGCCCAGGGTGTGACCCCCCTCCTGCCCCGCAGCCCATCACCCAGGAGGGAGGCACAGCTCGAGTCCCCGACCAAGGACCGGGTGCTGGTTTGTGGCCAGCACGGCAGCCCCCCTGGCTCAGCACTCGGCCCCCACTGCCCTTGGCAGATGCCAAACTAGAGGGCTCAGACATCCACCAGCTTCTACCGAATGCGACTTGGACTGCCAGCCAGGCCTCGGGGACGGATGGGCAGGTGAAGAAGAGACTTAACTCTGTCAAAAAGAGGCTATTTAGGAAAAATAAGCCAAGTGAGCGTTCAGTGACTATTTGGGACTATACACAGATGGCGCTTGCCTTAGAGACATCACACACACGTTGATAGATTTCCTGGCAAGAGCTCTTAACACAAGCCATACGTGGTTAGTAACTACTGGAGCTGCTGGTGGGCTTCCACGGAGCAGCCCACAAGGTAGCCAGGAACTCCTAGGTCATGCCAGGGGTGACCAGGCCCTGAAGCATGATCATGAGACGACGGGCAGGCTTGCTCAGCGTGTTGTGGGGTTCCACCTGGAGGAACTGGAAGAGCTTCTGCCGCACCTGGTTCATGACCGACCCCATGTGGTCTCGGGTGATGGGGTCACTGTGGTCCAGGTGCATCACTGCTTCCTCCAAGTAACTAAAGGAGGAGAGATCAGGGTTAGAACCAAGCCCAACACACAATCCCATTCCGATTCAGTTCATTTCAGCAAGGAAGATGCGCATTTCTGCTCCACCATCCACCCAAACTCAATGCAGTATGTTTAGCCATCAGAAAATAAATGCTACTGACTCACAGCAGAGTTCACTTATCTCTTCTTCAACACATAAGGGCAGCCTATAGCTTTCAGCCTGCAGGATGTGCAGCACAAGCTGGCTGCCTAAACCAGGCACAATGGCAAGCCAGAACACCCTGCAGTGCTGGAGGTGGCACTTGGCCACAGGCCATGCCTGGTCACAGCACTAGATATTTTCTTTGATGTCTTTTTAGCAGAATTAATCACTTATTGGAAGTAAAAATCCTCACCAGTGAGGCTAATTTCACATAGGGATGTATTTAAGGCCTTCTTCCAATGTCTTACCCAGAAAGGGGTGTGGGAAGAGCAAGAATTTTACCAACAAGCCATTCTGAAGTTCAGAGGAGCCATAAACTTTGAAACCACAACCCAAGTAAAGCAATGTGGTCACTGCAATTAGGTTAGGTTTTCACTAACAGACCAGTTTGAACTTCACAGCAGCAAATTTAACTCTAATTAGCAGCTCGTCTGTAAAGCTCCTTTTCTGGTTTTCTAGCTTGCTTTATCCCTATTGTTAACTTGCATTAAAAAACTCCAAGTCACTTTTCCATAGAGGCCAAGGTACCTGCGGGTTTTGACTGTAACAAGTTAAGTTTTTTAGGGCAGAGAACAGGGTTTTGACGCGCTCACTAAAAATGTTCATGGCAAGTATCAGCACAGTCACTATTCTGTCACACAAACTTTGCTTGGAACATCTAACAAGACATGACTTCCAGTAGCTCCTGCTGCCACGTCCCACCAAACCTGTGGCAGTCACAACCAGAAACTGCTGACGCAAGGTCCAGTGATGGGTTAAGAACTGAGGACAGGGAGAAGTCACTCTGGATATTAAACTGCCCAGGAAACGTGGCACTATCCCTCCTTTTGCCTCCACAGGGGAATTGTTCCTTGGTCTGCATAGGTTCAGACCCAGCACTCTGATCATACTCACTTCAACTTCAGTTCTGTACGAGTACCCAAATCCGAGGAGAGCTGCTGAATGAGAGAGAGCAGCACAGGCTGGGACAGTGGGCATGGATGCTGGCCAAATACTTGCTGAGTATCCACAGTCTCACAGACGTACAAAACCAAGTTGAGGTCAGCCGCTGTTAGAGCCTGCAAGGAAGATACAGCTAGAAATGCAGAGGAAACAACAGGCAGGTGAGGGAGACAGGACAGAGCAGAGACAGCCCTCTGTCTTGGGACAGCTTCACGGCTTGCCAGCCTCCTCTGGGAGCAGAATTCTCTGCAAACCCTCTCCCAGTCTACACTCTGAGGACACCTGCGTCTGTTCTAAGCTGAACAGACCACAACCAGGCAGCAGGGAGCAGGTTACAGTTGGCAGCACAGAGCAGGGCCACATCTACATCCCGTGCCAGCCCACTGGCATGGCATTGCTACCATTCCCAGAGGAGTCTGTCTGCAGCAGCTCAAATGGATCTGCCTACATATTCAAAGGCAAAGGCAAGGTCAGGCCCCAGCTGGTAGATCTGCCCAGAGAGGCTTATGAAGCTGTTGCTCTTCAGGCGTGCCCCATGTGCCACTGCTGATCGCAAAACACTCTGGCTTACTGGAGCACTGACACTGTCCTGACAGGGCATGGGCAGGGAAGAAGAAACTGCACCACCACTGAAACATGGAACTTCCATGGCTTGACCTGCATGAGTGCAACAGCACCCCTCAAACAGTCCGCTGCCACAGGTCTTTTCAGTCAGCTCCTGCAGAAGTTGTTGTAGGTTTACGTCTCTACCTCAAGAAGCCCCTCTCCCCCCACTCCGTCCCCCAACAGGCAGCAATGCCCACTGCTGGAAACTTAGGTACCTGCTGGAAAGCTTGGTTGAGGTGTCCCTGCTGGAGCAGCTGAAGGATGTGAGTCTGCTGAGACTGGAAATCCAAGTGAGCAGAGGGGATCGGAGTCCCGGCTGCTGAGCGCATTGCCTGGACGATGCTTGAGGTGACAGCTGCCTGCTGCTCCTTCATAGCCAGGCTCACTTCTCCTTTAATGACTCTCTGCACCTGGGCCAAAATAGACTCCTGCATGCTAAAAACAAAAAAAAAGCCCAAGGCAACTCTGAAAATGAAGAGCTGAGGGACAACATTGCACAAAGCTTGTACCAGCAAGAAAACACAGGCTTGCTTGCTTATTGTAGTGTGGCTCCCAAAGGGTTAACACAAATGGTTCTGAGGCACTGGAAACATGCTGCACAAGGCAGCTCTGTGGCCAACACCACAATGTCCCAGGGTGCATGCAGAAGATGCTAGGATTCTGTGCGGGAAAGTGGTGTTTCAGGGAACTAAGTCTCTCATTATATAGCATTTTAAATCTTTAATGTCTCTGGCTTACAAGCAAGGCTAAAGCTGTAGGTTTATCCCCAAACAAGCCCAGCTTCCTACATCCGATCTGTTGACTGCAGAATCCTAGCCTGCAGATGACACCTTCAGAATGAGAACACATTTTAACCGAGCCTGTGACTTTTCCACAGAAGACCAGTTCACAGTGCAGGCTCTGCTGCTGCATGTTACACCTCTCCCACCAAGGCCCAGATCCTCCCCTCTTACACAGGGTGCCAAGCATCAAACCTGCTCTTCTGCAGGTAGAATATCAGGACTTCCCTGGGAACAAGCACAGCCCATGCAGCAAGACCAGAATTTACTCTGGTAGCCTTCCCTGGCAAGTCTAATCTGCATGGAAGACCCCAATATGCTCTGACATATGCTCTAGTGGCTTAAAATAGACAGGGGCATTCTGCCCCCAGGTGACCACCAGCCAATCTTAGTGCCTGGCAACCTGCCACCAGCCTCACAGCGTGTATGTGCTGAAGGCACCACTGGGATGGCCAAGCACGACTTGCTGCAAGAGCAGTTGGGAGGACAGAGTAACCTGCAAAAACTGTTGGTACGCCTAAGGACACAGAGTCAAGAAGAAAAGCCTTCAGAAGGCCTGTTCCAAAATGATCTTCAGGAAGCGTTCAGACCCGAGTGTGCTTATGGGCTGCCTTAGGTCCTTCTGTCCTCCAGCACACACGCGGGACCCTAAGAGAAGCAGGTCCTGAGCTCCCAGATGCAGCAGCGATACAGCTGGTTGTTAGAAACCTTCCGCAGTCTCCGTGTGGTGCTCTACACAGCACTGGGCGCACCCGCTCACGTGCTCAGTGACACTGCATGGAGCCAACAAGCAGCCCCGCCGTACTCATGGAAACAAGCCATTTGCCACAACTAAGCAGGGTGAGGTTTGTGTTAACAAACACATATATACCTCTGACATCTCTTTCCACAAGCCCAGCTGTCAACTTACTTGCCCACGATAATATGCAGCTGATGCTGCACCTCAGCATGGACGCTGGCTGCGACAGTGGAAGCCAACTGCTCCGTGGTGCTCTGGAAGGTGGTGATGAGCTGTCGGAGTTGGTTCAGCAGCGGGTCCCGGGCCTCCTGCTCTCGTACCTTCCTGTTCTTCAAGTGAGTCTCAAGCTGCTGGATATCTGCAACAAGCAGAGAGGAAGACATTTGTGCTGCTGGTACTTGCAGAAATCCAGCTGCCAGGCTGTACACATTCTCCAGCAGAAACAATTACTGACCCAGCGTACGAGTGCCGGAGAGCCTGGTGAACACACAAGCCTTGTTTTGGGCTGCATTACACTAACCTAGAAACCATGCTTCCAGCTTCCCCATTATGCAGGATTACCTGACCCAGCAACAAAGCCACGAGTCCTCTTATGACAGACCTTTAGAGGCATTCTTTGTTCAAGGCAAGATAAAGGGGGGAGTGAGGTTATTTTATTTCATACACAGTGTGAACTGTGATCCGCGTTAGTGATGGAGTTCAATGCCAATGAAGAAAAAGGAGGAATACTTCTGATGCAAAAAATACCCCAAACCCTTGAACAAGGCGTCTGCAGACATCAAAAAGCTGCATTTTAAAATATTTTATGAATTGGTCTGATCGAAAGGGAGAAGAATGTGAGCTATATGTACTTGTGGAAGACTTATGAGGAAGAGGAAGGGTGCAAAATAAACAACAGCTGGAAACACTGCAGATCTATGGACAACAGAACTCACTGGGCTAGCACTAGCCAACTTCAGCCCCCCTGGGAAACCAGCTCTGCAGAGTAACACCTGCCTGGCCTCCCAGAAGGCCAAGGAACTGGATCCCAAGCCTGAGAACAGGAAAGATCTTCTCCAGTGCATCGGTGTACAATTTTCTTTATTTTTTTTCTTTCCAGCCTGACCAGGCCTATGCCATTCAGCCACTATTTAACCTCCGATCACCCCCATACCCTTCTCTAAACCTTCCCCAACTCATCACCCCTCCGAGCTGAGTGCCTAGCTGTAGAAGTGCTACCCTCTCCATCAGTCATCTTCCTGATGTAGGGATGGGGTAATGCTACAGCTGGGCTTCACTACTCAACAAATGAAGTCACAGATTCACAGCATGAGGCCAAATGTTTTGCTGCATGGACAATGAAGACCAGAGATGAAGCCCTGTTCTTGCAGCACCACCCACAAAAATATCCTCACTTCTGCTTCCGTTGCCCAAGTGTGAAACAGAGCACGCAGACAGGCTAAGAGGTTAAAAAGAGTTACCGGTGAAACTCTGAAAGGCAAAGACCTAAGGCCAACTTGTTGTCAGCCACTAATGCAAATAAGCTGTGCAGAGAAAACTCAAAAGAAAACCTACTCACATTCCTGTGTGCCCTGCTTAAAGGTGTCATTGATTTGCTGAAACATGGACTGGCAGCTCTTCTCGAAGGCTGGCAACACAACGCTCTGAAACGCTTCCTTGTAAGCTGACTGGATCGGCCCCTGCAGGGTATCGGCTGTTGCCCTCACCACGGTATCTGTAAGGTTCTTACAAGCGCACACAGAAGAGATTCCAGGAAATTAACAACAGCCTGCTGCAGACTAAAGATGTGAACAAACACTGTTGGTCCCTGCAACACACCCACAGCAGATAAGGACAGCCCGGTGTCACAAGTGTGTATTCCCTCAGCTCTTTCCACTGACTGGGCTGCACCATGACCACAGCAGGCAGAACATCTGCTTGCTGAGCGGCTGCCTGAGAGCGTCACCATTTCCCGAAGGTGGCACAGTCAGGCATGGCTCCTTTCCCCTTCCCCTGCTTCCCTCCTGCAATCCACCATTCCCTGCAAAAGTACATAACCAGCTTCTGCTCCCTTAAATAAAGTACGAATGCAGAATGGAGCGGGGAGCTCAAACTTTCACAACCTGGCTGAAGGAGTTGGCCCTAAAAGCCCTGGCTGTAGTGAGAAACTCTTCTCTAGTAGAAAATTAACAACTTGGTAAATGAAAGAAAGGGCTAATGAAGCAAAGTGGGCAGGGGAGTATCCAACAAGTTTGTTCTCCTGATGAGACCAGGAAAAAGCTTTGACCACTGGCTCTAACCTTACCAGGAGATACAGGTGAGGGGAAGAGGTGTAAGGAATTGCTACCCAGATGACAGATGACAACCCAATGTCCCCAGGAAAAGTTACAGTCTGGTTCTCCTTACCTTTGATTTCACTAGCTTGGTGATACTTTCTTTCAGGGTCCCCTCAACAGTCGTGAGCTTGGCAGCAATAGTGTTACTTAGCTGGCCAGCGACAGGGTCCATGCTCTTGGAAATGCCTAGGCACAACATGGACATGTCAAAAGCTGCACCTTTAAGCCTAGAGTCCCACTTCAACACCCCAAAAGAAGAAGAAAAAAAAAAAAAAAAAGTCAAACTCTTCTTGAATATGACACAGCAAGGGGCAATGGTCACAAGCTCTGCCCTGGGAAGCCAAGGTTGGACATCAGGAAAAACTTTTTGCTGGGAAAGTGGTACAGCTGTGGAAGTCACTGGAGAGGCTATGGCATCTCCAGCCTTGAAGGTTTTCAAGACTTGCCCCAACAAAGTCACAGCTGACCTGATCTATAATAGTGAGCAGCCCTGCTTCAAGCAGAAGGGTGGACATGAATGGCTGCAGAAGGCTTTCCCACCAGCATTTCTTTGAATGTTTCCTTACATGGACTGTTGCCAGTATGTCAAGGAAGGGCAAAGACAAGTTTAAGTTTGCTCCAGATGAGTCTCAGCATTTCCAAACTCATTAGCCTCTTCTGCTTTTCTGCACTGAACAGAAACTAGCAACTTTACAGGTTATACTGGAAGGTCAGACCCATGGTCTCTGGAAGGGCATCCCCCGTGGGAGCCTCATACTCTGTCCAAACCAGAACTCCTCAGATTACAGTGGGGCCCACAACAATTTAAAGTGCAGTAACTAGACTTCACGTAACCTAACTCCTACTTTATATAGTGCCAACACTTTTACACAGCACGCTTACAATCCTGACGGGGCTAGCTGTAGGGAACCACCTTCAAAACCTAGGCAGCAACACTCACACTGGGGTACGGTCTTCTTCATCTCCTCGCGAATGGTCCTCTCCAGGCGGTTGCACACAGCAGTGGAAAGGGACTGAGAGAGCTGCTGAGACAGATGCTCCTGGAGCTGCCCATTGCGCTGCTGTCCTTCTGTCAGTGCTCGGTCTAGTCTTCTCTCTAATGAGAAGGCACGTTAAGGAGCACAAACAACAGATTTCCTCTCTATTCTCAACACTCCTGTCCACAAAGACGGATGCTACCCTCGCCTCCAACAGCTGAGTTAAGAGCAAGTTTGCAGCTCTGGTGAAAGAGAGGTCTAATGACATTGCTGATGCATTCCTGTAAAGAACAGCATGCTCCTAAACAAGTGATCAGGGTGAGAGAAGAGCTCTGGAAGTTGGGGCAGAAAAGCCAAACAGCTAAAAGAAGCTCAGCAGTAGTGTTCCCTATGTATTGTGGGTTAACTGCCTCCATAGGCAGCTCAGCCCCACACAGCCAGTCACTCACTTTGCAGCAGGATGGGGGAAGAGAACAGGAAAGGTAAAAGTGAGAAAGCTCACAGGTTGAGATAAAGACAGTTTAACAGGTAAAGCAAAAGCTGCAAGCCAAGGAAAATAAGGAATTCATTTACTACTTCCCATCAATGGGCAGGTGTTCAGTCTTCCCCAGGAAAGCAGGGCTCCATCACATGTAACGGTGATTCGGGAAGACAAACGCCATTGCTCCAAACATCCCCTCTTCCTCCTCCTTTCTCCCAGCTTTTACTGCTGAGCACAATGTTATATGGTTCAGGACACCCCTTTGGCCAGTCGGGGTCAGCTGTCCCAGCTGTGCCTTCTCCCTACTTCTTGCTCAACCCCAGCCTGCTCGCTGGTGAAGCAATGTGAGAAACAGACAAGGCCTGGACAGGGTTTAGCAACAGCAAAAAACATCAGGGAGTTATCAAACTTGTTTTGGTCACAAATCCAAAATGTACCACCCTATGAGCTGCCATGAAGAAAATTAACCTCTTCCCAGCCCAAATCAGGACCCTACAGAAACCAGGAAGCTCAATATCCATAAAAAGCAAATTGGTAAAAAAAGCTTCTACAGGATGGAATTGGTGAACATAGCGATACAGCGCATGGGAGCAAACCCAGGCTTAATAAAAGCTAGTCATACCTCATGAAGCAACCAGGCTCCTTGAAGGAGCTGACACACAAACACTGAGATGCACGTGCATCTTAAAAACAAGACCAAAAAACCCCAGCAAAACAAACAGTGAAAGGACAATTCAGCTGCTGACAAAATTCAGCGCAGATACAAAACTGTGCAGATAGGGAAAAGTTATTCTAATATTACAATATAGCTCTAGACTCCAAACTTCAGAAGAAAGCTACCGGAATTGCCTATGAACACATCAGCCTGATGGTCGAAAAGGAAAACCCAAGACCAATTAACAGAGAAAACAGAAATCATTGTCATGTCACAGAAGCTGAGTGCTTTCAGACATGAAACAGGCTAGAGCTGCTCAGTTTGGGGAACATGACCAAATGCAGTGCTGCAAAAGATGTACAGGAACCAGCTACTCACAATCCAATAAGAATAATTGAATAGCAGGTTTGAAAACACCAAAAGAAAGTAATTTTCAGACAGTACATAAGGAACCTGTGGACCACACGATGTATATATGGGTACAGACAAGATAATTCTATATTCAGCTATGCAGTATGGCAGTCAGATGCTATTTCTGGTGCAAGTACTGACTTGCCTTAAGGAGGAAAGGAAGGAAAGGATCATCCCATAATTACTTTTGTGCAACTGGCCACTGACTGACAGGATAACGTATTTGGTGCACCTCTAGTCTACTCCAGCATTGTGGCACTTAGCATCTTAATGGGTAACTAGAAGATTTAGTGGCATGGAGGAAAGTGTCAGTTCTTCTCTGTTCTGAGTTTCTTGCCCTTAGAAAGGGACTGAGAGGAACTGAAATAGTTATATCACAGCCAGACAGTTTTACTGCACCTATAGTCGACTCTGCCAAGATCCTTGAACTTTCTTAGCCTTCCTCATGTCTCTAGTCTGCCTTGCAGCCTTCCACTCCTCAACTGCCACACAATGTTTGCCAACAAGGATACGCTCCTGCTCCTGCTGGGAGTCAATCACCCTCTCCACGTGGCCCATAAGGGAGCTCTGAATAGCATCAAGGTGATCCGTGAGTCTCTGCAGCAGCTCCATCTGGTTCTGACGCAGGTCAGAGAGCTCCCGCTGTTGGCTCCTCAATATGCACATCAGCTCGTCCTGGAACTCTGGTGTCACCTATGTGTGGAGAGGACAGGCATTCATGTCTAACAGGATCGGAGGTCAGTCAAGCTTTCTGCAGGGCATTAAGTCAACCCCTGTGCCTAGCACTGAAGCATAATACACAAAGCAGGCATTAAGCTGGCCTCATTTTCTATTTCTAAGACTTTTGTCCCAAGAAATACACTGATAAAGCAAGGTACATGAAGTTTCTACATGCAATTCATAAATGGTTGCTTAAAATATTAACTGCTTAGATTCAAGACCCCCTTCAAAGATCCTGTTCACTTTTGGCCAGGTACTGAGAAGAGTATGTTTAGGCCTGCAAATGTAAATAACTACCTCAAACACTTATGAAAGAGCTGTACAATCAGTAGAGTAAGAAGGAGGTTTCCTAGAACACTTTTTCAGCTCTTTCCACTTACTTATGAACAACCAAACAACCGGAGAAGTATACATCTATAACTGTTGTCTCTTCACCTGCTCAAAGTATCTGAAGGAGGCACACACATATCAAGGACAGTTTAAGAAGTGTATGCAACGCAGCTGAGAGCATTTTCTGCCAGATATGAAGTTACTATCAACAGAGACACGGAATGCCAACAAGCCAGTCCCACTCTGACCCTTACTTTGCTGGGAACAGTTTACCCTGCTGCCGACATATGCGAGTCATCTTGGCAGGGAAGAGGAAATGAGTGGTAGCATCTTAGATATAGGGCTTGTGAGAACACAGAAATGCACATCGATATGCAAAGGTGAGAAGGAAGCATCAGTCTGGACAGCACGGAGCAGCTCCTTCTCTGCTGTGTGAGTCAGAGAACAGAGTAATGCCAAGCCCCAGCACAGCCGCACCTCTGCCTGCTCCTGCTTGGGCACAGCAGGGGCTTCAAGGAACTGGGATGAATTTTCTCTCAGGTCTTTAGTCAGACAGTAAACAGAGCTGAAGCATCATGCCCTTGGGATGGATTGTAGAGCAGCTCTGACTCACCTGGTTGTTAGATGATCTTGGTGACTGGTTCACATCCCTGCAAATAAAAATAGTAGTAACTCAATTATGTCAATTAACTGCTCTTATTACCCAAGTCTTCTGCTAAAACACATCACACATTTTACAGTTGCTTCAGATTTTACACTCCAGCTCATACTTCTGTTTTGCCTTGTATAACACGAAGAGCGATGGGGAGGTGTTGAAATCCCAGCCCTTGCAGCATTGTGACTCCATCAACTGCACTATCCCCAGGCCCTGAAGGTCCTTATAGACTGGTCCCTTGGTAGGGAGGAGACTTGAACCAAGTCTTAATGAGGACCCTTACAAAGAACAGTGCACACCGATTTTTCAGTTTTGTCCACATTCAAAGCCAGAGAAGGCTTTGCCAAACAGCTTTTGAAGGTCTCCCAATACTTCACAAAGAAAAACCAAGTGCCCATTCAATAAATATAGAATTAATGAGCTTCAAATCATCTAGAATGATTCCAGTTCTCAAGGTGAAGAAACTATGCACTCCAGCATATATAGCAGAATAAAGAAAAACACTGAACTGATCCACTAATATCGCACGTTTCCATCAAAGTCACAGATATGTGAATACTCAAATGCTACGAGAAGGAAAGTAAATGCTTGTTGTTCCCAGACAGCATCCATTCAGCAACTTAAAAAGGACTGAGGCAGGAAAAATGAAAGTCATTTCAGAGGCTAAGAGCTTCTGGGCGCCATAGTACAGGACCACAACAAGAAACGTAATGCCATAGGCCATCTTTGCTGTAATCTGCACAGCTAGAGATCCAAATCACGAAGCTACAGGAACACAAGAAGAGAGTGCCCTGTGCAGCTGTGCTGCTCTCCTCACATTAATGCAGACAGGTTGGTCTAACTTGCTCTGGGCAGACCTTCCCAGTCATCAGTTTTCAGTTATAAGACATGCATATGGGCACGTTTAGAAACAGCAAAGGCAGCAAGCAGGTAACAAATGATACATATTGTCAAACAAGGGCACTGTGCCAGCGTTCAGAAGCCAATTAGAAATGGAGGCCATGTTAAGCTATACTCACAGCATCACAGTTCCAATGGAGCCTTCACTGAAACCAACAAATGGATCCAGTGTCCCCCCACAATGTGCAATTTACCTGCCACACATTCTTCCGAAGCCCAGGCTGTATTTTGGATTTTGATTCCCAGCTGGAAACATAGTGCAGAACCTACTCCCACATCCCCAAGTGGCAGTCAGAGTCCGAGTAACCAGTAACACTTAGTGTGGGGTTACTGCCATTTGCAAAACAAGGTGAGGGTTGGGAGCACTTGGCTGTTGCCCAACCTCAGACCCTGGTCTCACTGCTAATGGCTATGTGAGGTTGTGACCCTGCACAGCTGGTCCCACAGCCACCTGTACTCTGGCCAGCCCGGCATACCCGTCATCTTTCTTGCCCTTCCGCTTTAGTTTTGGGGAAGCCCGGGGTGATGCCTTGGCTTTCCAGTCCTTCACAGGCAGCCTCTGCGTAGACGCTTTGGCACCAAATCCGCCTGACGTAGAAGCCAAGCTTGCGACTTCATCATCATGATCACTACGAAGGAACAGCAGGGGAGAGACATCACTTGCAATACTGGACAGTGTTAGCCTTCACTGAAGGGAGGGAGTTCACATTCTGCTCTTCATCCACACGTGGCCAGTCACACAGCTAAGGACACCTGCCACATTGATCTTTAACACAGAGACCTCCACAGAGCTCAGCACATGCTGCTCTGTTTTCATCCAGGTCTGCTCAGGCTGAGCTCAAGCACTGCGTAACAAGACTGGAAGGGTCTCTGCATTAGGGACAACTATGGCTCAGGCAGTGCAGTGGAATGATGCCTGCTCTTACTGCATACACACACTTGCACATAAGCCCTAGGACGTGATGCTGACCCAGCAGGGAACTCGAGCATAGCATCTCCCTACAGCTTTACAGACAGAAAGCACTTAATGCAGCAAGTATTATGGGAACAGAGTTCAGGCTGAGCCTAGGAAGTACGTGATCCTTGGTACCTTGGAGTCTTTCAGCTGCTGACCAGCCATCCAACATAGACTGCACGTTTCAGTCTGAATTTAAGTGTGGATTATGAACGAACCCACAGCTGTCAAACAGAGCTGAGCTTGCCAGGCACACAGAATGTGCCCACAAGAACTTTAGGATGGCTTGTGAGGGAGCAAAGGTGTCAAAAGCAAGCAGCTAACTCCTTAGATACCCTCACTACCTTATTTAAGGCACGGTATTTGGAAACTTATCCCTTAATAGGTTTTCACTGGCAAATAAACCAAGCTTGATCCACTCTTAGGAACAGCACAGTTAAACCCTTCCCTACAGAAAGTAAATCTGACAGTGCTCAGAGGCCAATCTCATGATCAGCTGAAGTCATCAGAACATTACGGAAGAAGCTGGACTGCATAAACACATGAAGTCAGGAGACAAAGCAAAGACATTCACCCCACACATGAAGGCTTGCTGGGGGCAGAAGCACGAATGCAGCCTGAACTGAGTCCATGCAGGGCGAGAGAGGGGGCTGAGCACTCTGGTACCTTTGTTCTGCACTAGCATCCTGGCTGTCATGCTGCAGCAGGTGGTAGCTGTGTCGATGATAGGAAGAGCTCTTGTGCTTTTCTTCAACTTCATCCCTTGGGCTAGAGGAGGGGAAAAAAGCCCAGAAAATACCGTCATGAAAGTATCATTTGGCTTGGATGTTTGTTCACTCCACTTCTCATGAGGGATCCTGATAGAAGGTCTAAACCAAACAAACTCACAACTATCTGCATGGATCCAGAAAGCAGCAAGTGTTGCTTAGAAGTGCTAAACATTCAAAAGTTTTCCATGTGTTTTCCCAGGAGCCTTAAGAAGGGAGAAGCAGCTCAGCCATGCTTTATGCATAACCAAGAACAATCCCCAAGCAGACATTCATGCAAGACAGGTAAGCCACTACTCAAAATGGGCAGTACAGCATACTTCAGTGAATAGCATTCATCTCCAGTTTGTTTTTCCTCAAGTAATACTGATCACTGGGGCAAAAGTCATCAGTGCTTCTCAGTTCTTTCAAGTGTCTGAGGAAGCGTGCAAATTTGAAAGCAAATTGCATGTGCTTCCAAGCTGTAAACTAGGTGTATCTGAACTCAGCTTGCAGGAAGATCTTTAGACAGAAGTGAGTACTTGTTACTTTCACCTAGGCTGATGGCTTGATTGAGCTGGAATGTAAAAAAACCCCACAAAAAACAGCCCAAACCCCTCTCAGATCCAGAGATATCAAACCTGATTATTCTGCTATGAGAAGTCCTGAAGAATTCAAAGACAGAGCGGGATTGAGGGGAGTTGCGAACTCCTATAAAAGCATTTTCTCAACTTCAAATTATGAGCAAAAGCAAAAACACTGCTTAGAGACAGAGCCTCGGTGCCCTCCCCAGAGCCATCAGAATTGAGACCATTTCCTAAAGCAGCATCCTCAGGTGTGGAGGCACAAGGTGAGGCCTTTCTCTTGCAATTCTGATGTGAGAGAACAGCCCTGGGTCATCATTGTTGTCCCTCAAACTCTCTCAGCCTGCTAGTCCTGTTGAAAAGGAAGGTATCTGCAGGCTGTCATGGTGCATACAGTGCTGGCCCGGACAGACTCTGGAGACGCCAGATGTATCTCGCTGTTCCTGTCCCACTACAGGACAGGGACACCAATTCTGTGATGAATCCTAGCACTGCTCCAGTGTAATAGTTTGCTCCTGGTAAGCAGGCCTATGTGATGTTGCACTGTTCTGCATGCTTACTCCAAAGCGATATTGCCATTCATTTTCCGACTTTTAAAGCACTTTATTTAAAAAGCTAGCTGCACAGAGCCAATCCTAGAAGAGAGATATACAATTAAGCTATAATTAACCTGTCAATTATGTGCCAATTGACTCCTTTCATCAAAAACATGCAGGAACGCATCACCCTGGGGCAGATTTTAGCTTGTACTGCTTTTATTTCCAGAGTACAAAAAAAAAAATAAAAAAATCCCATCTCAACTGTCCATTCCCAGGTGAACAAGAAGGTCAATAAAGCAGACTTTTCACCTTCTTAACAGAGATCCTTTATGCTGCAAGGGATATGAGAGAGCAGAAATTGTTAGAGCTGGCCTAGGAAGTTCAGGACACAGCATACGCAGACCAAGCACGCAGGAAGGCTGAATCACCAGATCCTCCAAGGAAAGGAGGGATGGAGGACTGCTCTGGTTTAATCACACCTCAAGAGCTTTTCACCAAGCTATCAGTTTGGCAAGTGCAAAGAAATTGCCCTAAGCAAGACAAACCCAAGTGATTACCTACCTGTCTGCCATGCTGTTCCTAGTTTCTCTGGTTATGTCAGGAGCTGCTGGCCATGGCTGACTCACAACACTGTCAGAAGATGCATTTTCCTGAGTTAAAGCAGTCTCCAGTAACGATGGAGCATTCAGTCTGTCCACCTCCACTGGAGGCATGTCCAAAGAGTGGTGGCTGTGCTCTGAATTGTGCCGGTTCCTCGGAGACAGCAAATGCAAGGCTGAGGCAGCAGATGCCATACTGTCTGCATGGTGACTGGGCTCCAGCACCTCTGCAGGGAGCCCAGACGGAGCTGCTGCAAAGCTACGTTGCAAGGTCTCGGAAGCAATCTCCGGGATATCTTGGGACATAGCTGTGGAAGCAGAGGAAATGACGTCTGGCGAGCGCTCACGGGTGGGAGACGCCTGGGGGACCACCAAGGGCTCCACCTCCTGCAGTTCCAGTGCTAAAGAGGGGTTTCCTGGTGTGACCTGAATACAAAAATCAAATAAGAGCCTTCAGGGTAACGTGGAGACATCCCAAGAATCCCTGGTATCTTACACCAACCACCTCTGGAAACAGCCAGCCATATCCTTTCCTCCTGTGACCCCTGTGCTAACAACACACTTCAGCTGATGCTAGTTTGAACACACTTCCAAGAGAAAATGTAACACCAGTTCTACCTCCCTGCTCTGCTTCAGGATCCCTTCTCTTTGAGGGAAAAATGTTACGTTTAACACTGAGTACCTCCTGGACTGAAAAGTTTATTTCAATTTCAAGCTTTGGTCATAACCTGTTTTACATTACACCTGGAAAGAAAAATTGAGGAATGGGAAATGATTGTTTCAGACTCGTCAGACCAACAAGGAGGAAGAAACCTTTCGAGGTAGCACTGTCTCCTAACACAAAGGCTGACCATGTTCAACCAGTGACAACGACAGCACAAGCTAGAGCTGTCTAGTCTTCAGCAACTGTTTTACACACGGTCAAGTTCCATTAACATGGGTAAACCTGGCTGCAGATCAGTGCCAGCATCTGTGTTTTCCAAAGGGCAGGCGCTAGCCCTGTTAATATCATCTAAGTAAGGCTAATTTCAGCTTGTATAGGCCCACAGAGAGAGGTCCCTTGGCCCACAAGGAGGAGGAAGGGAACAGCATTTGGAGCCTTACTGGAACAGGCGCCTTTGGTGTTAGCTTGTCGGGGAGGCCTGGGATAATAACTGAATGGCTCCTAGGACTAGTTTGGAGGCTGCTGCTGCTGCTACTCAGCGTGAGGCTGGTGTCTAGCTGCATCTTGGGGCTCACGGTCAAGTCTTCTGATGGCCTGCAAGAAACAGATAGACAAAAAAATCAAGCAGGCCAACCCAGTGATACAGACCTGCAGCAAACACTTGAGGTGAGGAGATGGGATCAAAGGAGGAGCCCAACCCAAACTTCACTAGTGTTCTTCAAGCCCTTGCTTTTTCCACCACAGTCAGCTACTCCCTGTCAACTAACACCTGCATCTCCTAGTCCCCATCCAGCCCAAAGAGATACCAGGTGGAAACAAAAAAAAACAACCCACCCACCAAATCAAAAAACACAAAAAGAGAGGGGCATCGCAATCTCTTGGAATTCCAAGCGTCAGTGAGAGAAGGGACCGGTTATACTTTCAGTGCACACTGTACAGAGTTTAGGGAGATCGAGGACACTACAGGATAGGTCTCTGTCCTTTTCCCAGCCCCCCAAAGTGAAGTTTTCACTGGTTAGGCAGCCCAACCCACTAGTGACACTAGTAAGATTTTTCCTAACAGTCCCAATTATCTCCCTGTCCTTGGTGGCTGCAGTGTTCTCTTACCTGTAAACAATGACAGCCCTTTGGGAGAAGCATGTAAAGCAACAAAACTGAGATGCAGTAAGAGAAACCCTTTGAGGCACAAATGAAACACTATTGTTGGCCCCTTGAATGACAACAGGCACGCTCCAAAAGCTGCATTAGAGATGCAAACAGTTGCCTGTGTAGGGACTTTGGGACTCAGGCCAGTTTCTAACTCTGGTTACAGTCTCCTCTCCTACAAGATACACTACAGCTCCACGCCACCCTGAAGGGCTGTATCAGCTCAGTTGCAGATATATTCTTTAACATACATGCTATTTACCTGGGCATGGAGGCGTCTGCGACAGAAGTGCTACTCATGGCTGTGACTGCAGTCAGGGAACTAACACTGCTGCCTGGAGATACAGCGATCTGCAAGAAAACACACAGTTTTTTGTCGGGATGTGACAGAAGAGTCCAACAGCAGAACGTCACCTGAGAACGCTGGCTCCAAAAGAACTGCTGAAGAGTCTTCGGTGAAGAGGAATAGAAAAAAAAAATATAGGTCAAGTTGTACTGCTAGGGTGTTTAGACGCTGGTCAAAGGCAAACCCCAATACATCCTCATCACGTGGACCATGACTACTTTTATTGAGGAATTGCTCTCCCAAAACAAAGTGGCACTCTGCAGGGCTCTGCACTAGGTCCCCACTTCGTTCTTTGACCTTGACTGCTCTGGTCAAGGTCTGTTGCCACTTGTGAGGCCAGAGTCTGTATAGGGTTTAGGTCCTGCACTGCTGGACTGATGCATGGAAGTAGAATGCTCCAATGCACAGGAAGAGGTATCATGCCTCTAGCTTAGCTGGCTAGCAGTGTAGAGCACATGGGATATGCTGGCCCCCACTACTGCTTCTGGCTACCAAAAAACACCTACAGAGAACACCAAGATAAACACACAAGTGCTCAGCTGGGAAAGCCAGTGTGGCCAGGCTTCTTACACTTGACAGTGCTTACAGCAGAGAGTGAACTCAGGGCGATGTCCACCCTACAGTGCTCCCAGGTCCTGGGTCCAGCAGGAAAAAGCCTGCCATGAAGCAGGTAGCAGTGAAGTGCCAGGTTTAAACTAAACAGCTTAAACTACAGAATAAGGTGCTCCTTGTAGCAAACAGTATGTGCAACCATCTTTCTGCTCCTTTGGGACATCTTTGCATTGGGAAGGCTACCCACCCTCAGGCACAAAAATAACTCCTGCATGTAGCAACTTTGCCAGCAACATTAAAACCGTTAGGAGGATTTTAATTTATTCTTTGTTCTCCAAGTTGTCACCAGGGTGGCTCACTCTCATTAGTCAAGTCAGCATAAACTCCATTTCTGCCCATCTTCCTCTGCTGTCTATCCTCATCCAGGCTCCTCCAGTACATGCTCAAGCTGTGGTGACAACCATGCGTTGGAGGGGGAAGCCCTGCCCTATGATGTGTACGTGGAGTGCTGCTCACACTCTCCTCCTTGCCTCTAAGAACTGTATCAGCACAGCAAATAACTGCTGACAGTTAATTTCTCACAGGGAGGCAAAGAAAACAAACAACATAGCTTCTCACCACTGGAATACACACCCTGTCATTAAGTTGCAGATCACTTTTCTGAAAGGATGCACTTTAAATAATACTTTTTAATTTATGTCTACTCCCATTCTAAAAGCACATGGAGAAAACTACAGAGTTACAAATCCAGTACAGCGATTCAGTACAAAGGCACAGAAGCAGGCTACAAAGCAACAATATCTGAGTGGGTTTAAGACAAACTATTATGACACTGGGATGCAGAGTGGCCAAGAAACAGCAAGCTCCTGCACTTCTGCTTGTTGGCATAGCCAAGAAGGGGAGCAGAAACCTGCACTGAGTTAGACAGATGCACAGTGTCAGTGCCAGACAGTGTCTGGAAATGCCCAGCAGTGCTGGCCACACACATGATGGAGCATTAAGACGAATTATATGTTTTCTGACTGCTCTATCAGAGCTCCACTGAGGACTAAATGCTTATGAATCTTCACCAAGACATGCTGTTATCCTTTGCAGAGATCTCCAAATCTTAAGGAATGGTTCACATGCTTCCTGATACCAAAACCCCTGAGCTTTCTGTACAAGTTAAGGTCTGCTGTGTTAGATTCGGAAAAAACCCACCAAGCTTCTGGATTAACAATTTGCAGATCTCATGCAGAAGATGTTACAGTCCCTTCCACCTACCTGATCATTTCTGGCATGCATTCCCCACAAGATCCCATCAGACAGGATGTGCAGAGATGGCATATTGTCTTCCACTGTAGTTACTATCAAAACCCCAAACACCACAGGTAAACCAGTAAGAGCAGTCTCCAAGCGTAAACGCAGTTATTTAGCAAACCTGTATTTCTACACAACACAGCTACATCAGCAGTTTTGCAGCAACACACAGCACTTGCAACACAAGCTTAGGTCAGCCTAGCATTTCAGATTTGCCAGCGTGTCTTTACTAAGTTTGGTCACATGCACAGTGTTTCCTGTCTGCTCTGCATTCAGCTAGCATAGCCTATCAGCTACTATGGCCTAGAAAAAGTTCCCAAAAGTATCAAAATCCAAACCCACCCCTGGTACCACCAATATCAGTGCTGATCTCTGGTTACCTGTTGAAGAGATGTACTTGGTGTCATGAATGCATCTGGAGTCATCAGCTTAGGTTTGGCATCATTTGAGAGAGAAAGGAAGTCTGCTGGTACAGGCAGATCAGCAATGCGCCGCAGGTCTGGTTGAGAGCCATGCACCGATCCTTTTTCAGATCCCAGCCCTTCTGTGCTCAGATCAGCCATGTGGTCTGGAAAGGCTTTCAAAGGAGAAATACAAAAGATTTACAGCATCTTCCCCAAAAGCTGAAGATTTAATTCCACAAGGTATACAAACTTAGGCCATTGCCAGCCATACTTGATTCCAAAAAGACCAAGCAAAACCACTGCAACATCCTAGTCAAAGCTTAGGAGAAAGCAAATCCTGTGTTATGCTTACTCTTGTAGGCTAAAGAGTAGATTTTATCAGGCTTTGATAATAAGTGATCCAAGCTTCCTTTTTTCCCTAAACGCAAGGCCAGTTAACAGCCACATCCCAGAATGGTGAATAAACTGAAAAAGCACACTACATGCAGCCCAGTCCGCTCTGCTCCCAAAGCTCTGCTGTCACTCTCATCTCTTCCACCTGACAAGAGGCAAACATCAAGTTCCTGGCACAAGTGCCAAATCACCTAGGAAGGTGAACTCAAGCGTGCACAAAGCATTAGCACTGCTAGCCTAACATGTCCCCATGCTCCATACTTATACCAGGCTCTAGTCAGGTGGCCTGCCTCGTAGCCAGTCCATATTCAGAACTCTTTATGCAATGACACCACTCTATTACAAAGAGGCACCTACAGCTGCCCTCCTGCTACCCCCGCAACAACCTTTAAAGGCTCAGCAACACTGAAGATCAATTTAACACAAATGCTCACCAAACTCCTCATGAGAGCCATGGGAAGGCATGGAGGCACTCATGTCAGGGCTATGAAGAGGCTGGAATCTAATCTGCACATCCTGTAGGGCTCTGCAAAAAAACAGGCATCTCTGATTAGCTTATGAATCACCGAAAGAACTCTAAGACTCAGATTTCACAGAACCAATTCTCTTGGAATATGCTTTAGTGTTTACTGCCTGAAACAGAAGCGGAGAAGCTGATACTCATTCAGCTGCATCTCCCAGTTCTGGCACCCAGGGTATTAGAAAGATGCTTCCTCAGCACTTAAGCACGAGCACAACTCTTAAGTCACTGCTTACTCATGGCAACAAAAATACTACTAGCTTGCCACAGCACCATGCAAGGCTACTTCCTGGTATGGCAACACTGAACACACCACAGCTACAAGTTTCTATGGGTCCAAGTAATTTTTGTTACAAGCAAAAGGAACCTGTAAGTTAAGTTTCTACAGGTCAGTGCAGGATTAGGACAGCCATGGACAGCTGCCCATGGTAGCTACTACACGTACTTACTTGGTGTGCACACAGAAGAGTTTTATCAGCACGCCTGCTGCTGATTCAACAGCCCCAGCTCCCTGAGCACCTTCTGGAAGCGAGACAAAAGTAAAACATGAAGTTGGAAGGGAACTGCAAAGTACTAGAAAACCATCATAGCAAATGAACTAGCAGAGAACCAGCATGATACAGCTTTGTAACTTCTCCACTTCAGAGGCGAATTTGCCCTGATAAGGAAAAAACATATCCTACACTCCCTTTACTTTTCAGTGTGACAACAATCACATTTGCTGTAATCCAGCCAAATAAGCCTCAAGGAAGAGGGGCTTGAGAATAAAAGATACTTCACTAGGTAAAAAGGAAGAAGCTGAGGTCTGGAACTGCCTCGACTGGCTGTTGCAGTGACCAGTTGGATATATTTGGAGACACACTAGCTTATATCAAACAGAAGTTCGGAACAGGGCTCAAACATCCTTCCCGGTTGTAGACAACTATAGTTATGAAGAACTCTGCGATGACTTCCCATCAGCCAACACTGACAACATTCACTCAGTACCCTGTACCAGTCTCACCAAAGCTAAGCAGGCCAACAAGAAAAGATAAACCTCACTCCCCACAAAAAAATTAATTGGCATTCCTATGCAAATTGTCCTAATCACATGAGCACCAATCAGGGACCTGAAGTTTCAGTCGCAGTCTGCTCCTGACTTGCTACCCGTATCAGTGCCCTACCGCTTGTTACTTGGGAGAAGAGACCGGCCTTTCTTAGGAAAGCCAGAACCATCAAAGAAAGAAATCCTGACCTCACAGCAGCCCAATTCTCTTCATCACCTACCCACACTCAAGTTGTCATTTTCCTCTTCTGCTGGGAGCACTTCAGTGTGCCTTAACCGACAGCGGCTCACTGCCTGGATGCCAAAGCTGAGGACTGGGTGGGTGAGGAGGAACTCTGAGATGGAGCTGAAGTAAGCCTTGCCCTCCTCTTGGTTCTGCATCAGCTCCATCACATACAAAACCTGGAAGGATCAGAAACAGTAAGTCTTTCAGACTTTCAGACTTTCAGAGCAGACCATGTATGTGTGTGTGTGGGCTACAAAGCCTAGCCCCTGAACTAGGTTTGGGACAACGGAAATAATACGAGGAACAAAGTCTGGGCCATTTGAATTTGAAACAGAACACCCAAGAGAACCACAATAAGCACACTCCCATCTGAGCCAATGTTGATCAGGAACTCAATCCTACTGTGCCAGACACAGGTGTCTCCAAATGAGAGCTTTACTTAAGGGTGAGAGACACTGCTCAAGGCTCCTCAGGATTAATCAGATGAATTGTTACATTTGTCATCTTATGGTGAAATAGCTGAGGCCAATCTCTACATTTTTAGCTATTAACATGCAAATCCTAGACCTAGGCAGCAGAACCAGCCACACAGAAGGCCGTTTCTCCTGTTACCATCACCCACACAGCCAGCAACAAAATGAACCACCTACTTTTCTCTGGACATCGCTCAGTATCAGATATTCAGCAGAGAGATCCAGGCAGACTTTCAGGCTGGGAAGAATACTCATGGAGCTGAAGATGTCAGGAGAAAAGCTAGATCCATAAATAAGAGGGACGGGAGGTGAAGAAAGCAAGGTAGATTAGCACAACTAGAACAACTGCTATGAATCTGCATTTAAAAAAATATGTATCTTCAAAAGTTTACAGCCATATTACAGTGCAACCACCCACTAGAACTAAAACATCATTGCAGAAATCAGTGCTGACTTCAGCTGAGAGACCAGCAGAGAGATCACACAATAGGATTAAGTTATGGATTCTGAACATTTATATGAAAGATGACATGTCCCACATTCATAGGAGGACAAAAGCCAATGCTACAGATTTAAAAACAAAAATCCACCAAAACAAAATAACTCTTCTACAGGTTTTTGACCTTCTGTAGTATGAGGCAGAAAAAGCAGCACTCGGCTGTATGCCATATTCTTCTTGCTTTAAGAGGACAATTCAGATATGGCCTTAAGCATTCATGTCATCAGACAGGCCATGACCCACCAGCAGAAACCTAAAATTAGGGAACATAAGCTGAGTGAAGAAATGGACTAAAGCAGAATTTGAATTTCTGGACCTATACGGCTCAGCAAATAATCCCTGTACAATTGCTTCAGCTCTGTCAACATAACAGCTCCTCATAATTTAAATCAGAAAAAGCAGTAATAGGAAAAGATCCTAGACTGCTCATTGAATATCTACTATTTTTACAGAAGAAAGCACTCAAGGTGTGCAGTTTTGGAATGCCTCTCCTCATGCTGCAGGTATGTCTATACTCTATGGAACAAAGCAAAACCAACAGGTCTCAGTAACACCAAGGAGACTGTATGAAGTATCAACCTCCCCGGCCTCGCTGAAGGTCGACCTTACAGTCTGCCACAGCCCTGACAGCTTTCAACACAGGTCAGGCTGGCACAGGAGGTGCCTCTACCTGGGGCTAGAGTAGACTCCTTCGGAGATCAAGGACCACCTTTGTAAATTAAGTATACCTGGAATTTGAGACCTTTGTTACAATCCACTGCTCGAAGTAAGCCCAACCCTTCACAGGAGCTGGCACACCAACACCTACCGGACAGTTTGCAGACAGGTCCAAGACACAGTGCACCACATCTTCAGTTCTCTGTTCTGATCTGCTCCTGTAATGAGAAATCTCCAGAAGGGAACCCTGCAAGCACAACAGACACAAGTTCTCTTAAAGATATGGTCCTTCCGATATGGACATTTCACAGAAAAGTTCCTCACAAGCTGCCCATAGCTGATTTTGCCCAACTGCATCCTAAAGTTTGCAGAAAACTTCTGCTTCCGAGGGAGATTAGAAACCACTACAGCTCTCAAGAACCTTAAGGCCACAACTGACTGAAGAAAGAATAAAAATAAAAAGCTATTCTTTTAACCAACTGCAGTTGAATTTGGAGGGTAGCAGGCTGGTTCAAACCGACCATACCACACATCTGAAAGGACTCATCAATTTATTCATGGACTTGACACTAAGATTAAGGTCACTTTAGGCTGTGCTCCAGAGCCTTATTTATTTCTCCATCCCTAGAAAATTGACTACAAAGGGAACAGGACTTGCTCCTGCCACAAAGCTAAACTTTTACAAGTACCATGCGGTTACAAGGAACCCTCCAAAGGTAGAGTTAGAAGACACTACCAAACTTTGATACTTCAAGTACTGGATTTGGAACTTACTCTGGGTCTTGTTTTTTATGGTTGTCACAAAACAGCAGGCAGGAAAGAGGCCTACCATCATGGGGTTTCCACTCATGAAGACACCTGGGAAAGAATCAGAGAAAACATCCAAGTGTGCAGGGAGTGGTAAATGAGGAAGACAAGAGGTGGGCACTGAACACATTATTCCTTGTCCAAAGGCAGCATTAAGTCAGCAGCCACCAAGTGTTACCAACTTGTAGCTGTTTACAGGCTTATATAAAATAAGGACATCATAGCCCATGCAGACATAAATTGTGATTAAAAAATAAATATAATCACATGTTGCCATTTGGTTTGGTGTTTTAACCAGGGTGCAATACATAAAAGAAGTCAGCATCGAGAGGAACAGCTCAGAGTAGCTTTCTGCATTTACAGAGACAGTGCAAAAGAGTCTGGCTACAGCCTGTGCAAAGCACAGAACTCTGGTTTCCAGACACAGCTCTTTGCTTTTTCCCTAAGCTCACCAAACCTTGTGCGAAAGTCATCGATACAGCTCTTCAGCAACAAAGTACTTTACAAACATTCACCCTGTATCTTTATAATGTCCTGAGAATTAACATCACAGAAGATTCTGTAACAAGGAAATTCTCACAGATAAATTGCTGCTCTCAGTTCCAAGATCCTTCATTTTCTAATTCTCCAGTTACCTTGGCTCATCTTGCCCCTCAATATAGATCTGCCAGAATTTGACAAAACCATCATGACTTGCTGTGGCCAACACAGTTCCATCCGGAGAAAGTGCTCCCTCACTGAGGCACTACACAGAGGGGTAGGGGGAGAGGGAAGACACAGAAAAGTCATTATATAGCTTTTTTTATTTCACAGGAAGACAGACTACTCTCTTCAAACAGGAATTTGACTAACAGTCCAATAGTGCAGGAGATCAGAACGATTTCCGACAGACACATCACTAGACAGCTTAACCCTTCACAGAAGAACTGACAGGACTTTTTTTTTTTTTTTTTTTTTTGGTAATAATAACAATCACCTTTTCCGGACAGCAAGTTTAAGTACAACAGATTGTGCTGCTACTGTTCCTACAGTTACTCATGTTATGAACGCAGTTCGTTTTCTTTTAGGATCTTGTGGCTTTTCACAATCATTATTGTTTCATCTAAGCGATAAAAATAGTTTGTCATCATCCTGTTCAAGAAGCAAAACTGGACTCTTTCCAGTTGTTTCTTTTATATTCAAAATATTGCCTACTGGATACTCAGCTGCAGTCCTGGTCCACTGCATTCACATCTAGAACTACAGTCACTGGAGAAATCATAGAAAAACTAAAGTTGACACCGGGCTTAATTATCTCCTTCCTATCCAGCAGTAAACCACAGCATTGTTAAGTGTGCCATTTACCAGGAGATACAACAAGACAGTTGAAATACAGCCCAGGCTGTCAAACAGGCCCTTGGAAACACAGGTAAGATTTTCCAAGAGCCATTTTCAAAGCAAATGACTACACATTCACCTCAGCTCCTTAAACAGAGGTTACTTACCAACAGCATGTGCACAGAGCCAGTAGGTTGTGGGTGATAGTGTGGGTGAGTAAGAAACTGGGTTGGTTTTTTTACAGCCAACCATCCTAAGAACTAGAGCTCCTGAGACACCAGGACACAAAGAAAACCTCAGCGATGACCTGTGTGATGGCAGTGAAGAAAAAAAGAAGAAAAAAAAAAAAAGCTTTACTACCGTGCTGTGGCCTTTCACTACGATGAAGCCTTCTTTGATGCTAGGCACCTCCACCGGCCAGGAGCTGTTGTTCGTTCGGATAAGGTCCAAATCCCACACCTCTGCCTGGAAAACAAACATGCAGGCACACAGGTTTATTTCCACAACTACTGGTCTGATCCAGTGGAGATTTTTTTAGATCCACTATCTCATATCCTGACATACCAGCCCAACGGCAAGTACGTGACATAAACCTTCCCATTTTCACCCAATTTGGCCATTAGATTCCTGGCATCCAGCCATACATAAATGCAGGGAATTGCTCTTGGCAATTGTGGCTGCTGCTCCAAGCCCCCTCCCTCCCCTACATACTGGCTCAGCCTCAACAGAAGAGCAATGCCTCTGGCCCTCCACATTGTTTCTAGTGGTCCTGGCTATTTGATGGCGAGCAGAAATGATCACTTTCCATCTTCCTGAGGCCCAAAGAAAGATCAGTATGACCTCTCCTCAGAGGAGAAGAATCCCACATCTCATATTAGGGAGGATCCTCAACATGGACTAGACAGGAGCCTTTACAACCCTAACCATATGAGCTCTTTCCTTCATTAGATTCTCTCCTGCTAATGGTAATAAGGGACAATGTTTCAAGAATAGGGTTTCCTTACCCTGTCCTCATGCAACAATGCCAACGTCTGACTTCCCTCTTCACCACTCTCCTCATTATCATCCGGAATGAAAGGGCACCAGATGATTCGTCGAGAGGTGTTCAAGGGTGTATTCTCAGGTCGCTTGATGTTAACCAAGATCTCCTCTCTGATCACCATGGTTAAGAAATGTAACATTCTGGCTGTGTTATTAATGCTCAGCAATAACCTATTCAGGCTTGGCCCTCTTAAATACTGTAAAACCTCAAGATTTTTTGGCTCACTGATTCAAATGAAACTAGGTAAAAGGATTCTGCTAAGAAAGCAGACAAGCTACCGTTTCTCTGCTGGCAGAAGAGGTTAAGCTTCCAAAGGTTAAGTCTCATAATTTTCTCTTGCAGGCTGCAGACAGGGTAAGCACAACAGGGGCACACAGCCACATCTGAATGTGCAATCCATGCAACTGCTGGTGGATAGATTAACTGATTTCAGCTAGTGTCACAACACTACCACAGAAAGACAGGAAAGCTAACACACTGCCCCAGGCTGAGTGCTCTAGTCCACCCCTACAGATCAGACCTTAAACAACTACTACTGCCTTTGCTCCAGTTGCTTTTGAAGTGATGGTATACAATTAAAATTCAGAAGCCACAACCTACAATGACATATCCCACAGACTGACATGCTTCCCAAAAGTACTAAGCAGTCACTCCTAGCAATTAAAAGGCAAAGATTTAGGGCAATGAATGAAACACTGAAATTTCAGAACCACCAGAAGAAGGTTTGGAAGGAAGATAGTGAGTGGGAAGGAACTATTACGTCCTCTTCCCCAGAAAAGTAACTAAGAAAAGAGCTAGACAAATGTGAGTAAAAAACCATCGCACAGTTGAGGTAACACCACCCATCTGCAAGGCCAGCTAACACAGACTGACACTTCTGTTTTTGCTTGGACCAGAAAGGAACACCAACACGTCAGCCCTAGAATTTCAAGTTACATGCCATTTCAAGTAATAACTGGGCTGAATACAGGCACAGGGTGACTGATACTCTGGAAGGGGCAGAACTATTGACCTTCCCCCTGCAAGCTGCTATTCTGGAAAGGCTACAAATAAGTTGCAGTTTGGAGGTTGTATTCACATTAACTACCACACAAAGACGCATATGAGCATATCTTCTGACAAGATACTGGATCTTTTCTTTATCCATGGCCAGGCGCCAGACAAAAAGGTTGCCAGCCTCATCCAGGCATGCCAGCTGGTTGGAGTTGAGATGAGCAAAAGCCAGGTCTGCCACACCACCTGTGAATCCTTTCAGCAAGGTCCGCTCAGCAGTGCTGATGCTCAACACCCGCACCATAGCGGAGCCATTACTGGCAGCTGCAGAAAAGACAGAGGGAGAAGTCACCGTTGATCTGTGTGGTTCCCCGCAGGACTGCCTTTGCTCCCAACCGTCAGCATTTCTAGCGCCCATCCTGCCGTCAGCTGCCACAGGCAGCACTCTGAAAACCCATATCAACAGGTACCACGTTAACAAGCACTTTCAACACAGGCACAAATATTCACTGCACTTCTCAGATTTGGCGCAAAGACTGGAACGGCAGCATCAAGGAGGACTTTGCCTGCCCCTATAAGGGGCAGTGTATTTAAGGGAAGCTTAATTCCCCTTATCTTCTGTTTCTCAAGCACCACAAATTCTAAGTTGTTCTACTTGAAAAGAACGCAACAGAAATTGACTTCCCATAATACCCAGGGTTAGCCTCATGAAAGATGCCTTCACTAATGTAAGGCCTAAATCTTTAGCCCAAGCTCATGATAAAGCTTCCAAACCTCCAAGGCTGACCTTCAGTGACAGTGAATTAGTTTTAACTGCATTTTCATTTGCAGTAACCGGAGAAAAAGAGTCACTGAGAGGCAGCTAGCTCAAATACATGTTCTGTAAGGGGAATGTAAAAATCATAAACATTCACCTGGCAAAAAGCACTGCTTTTGGCTTGCATTACTGAAAAGAACATGCTTTAGAGCACACACACCCCAAGCAAAGCTTCCCCATTTCAGACAAACGTCACTGTGGCACAGGCAATCTTCTGGAGACCATATTGCTTCCACTTCTTGATGCCCACGCCAGCCCTAGCAGACCACTCAGCTTTCCAGAGTGTTACTGCACCCAAGCTTTAATACTTTTTAAAAGGGTGAGACACCCTAAAGCTGCTCTAAAATAATCTCAGCTAGGAAAAAAAACACAGTAGCAGAGTTGTAGATTTCATAAAAGGCCAGACAAACTGAAAGGGGGCTAGAACTGAGAAGAAAGGAAAGAGCTGACTGAGCTCTAAACACTATGTGCTTATATGAGAACAGAGACATTGCAGATGACTAAGTGTTCATTTGTTTCATATATGTTATGAAACAGTATTTCCCTGCATTGTTCTGCTCTTCTCTCCCTTTCTATTGCAAAATACACTGCATATGCATTGCTCTTTGGCTCCTCTATATTTAGCCTTAAACTCAACTCTAAATTTATGCAAGCAAATCCATCGCAAACATTTATCTGCTCAAATTACCACAGGCAGGGCTGTTTCTGTGCTTAGCTACAGAGAAGCTTGTTTGCAGCAGAAATATTTAATTAGAGGACTAATCGGAACATCAGCTTACTGTCCAGCAAAACCAATATAGTCAACAGCACTCCGAGTATTGCAAGATGTGCTTCAATTACTGACATTTACCTTCTTCTGATGCAAACTTTGCCTCTTTTAGAGATACACAGAGCAAAATAATACAAATCACATCCAAGACAGAGAAGGTATCTCACCTCTAATGGCATAAGCCAGGTAAGAGTTTGAAACAGCTATCAGATTGCCATAATAATATTTCTGCTCCCAGTCATATCTAGCAACAGGCTGTATTTTCACCTGCTCAGGAGAAAGAAAACAAAACATGAGAAATGTCTGGAATTAACTTTTTCCTGCAATAAACCTGCCAAATATACAATTTTCTCCAGGGAAGATCTGTAATGTTTAATAGGGAACTGTTAGAAGCACCAGTTGGTAAGGAGAATTGCACTTGAATGCCAGGTAGCAGAGCCCTGAACATTCAAACTTCTGGAGGCTGATGAATGTCTCCTTTCATGGAGCGCATGCCTTCTTGCAATGGATTTGTCATGCTGCAGAACACCACGCTACCCTGCAACTACAGCAAAGCAGCCCTTATCTCTTCATTAGCATTAGTGTCAGGATTCTCATTCTTAGAAACTTTTTTTGAAATACAGAAACATATTTGCTGCATAGGCACTTGCATAGTTTTAATACTGCTTTCCAAGAAACTGAGAGTCTGGTCTTATTTGGTATCTCTGAGCAAAGAATTAAGAAATACTATGGAAATTACAGCAGTGATCCTCCCTGTCATTTTTATCTTCAGAATTTTCTACAAAAAACAGTGTACAGTACATTAACATGGTACAGTATTTATTTACTATCTCTGTGGTCCCTTAATTCACTGCACATTAAGGAAAAAAATGATATAGTATGGAAAAGGGCCAAGAAGATGAAGACCAGAGCGTTCTCTCCTAATGCCTAGCATTTCTTCTGAGCATGTCTTAGTATTCTGCTACAGCACTAGTTCTGGTATCAGCATATTGGTTCTTCTGCATGTTGGATCTGCTGGGTGGAGCCCTCAGCAGGACTGAAGCTAGCAAACCATGAAGAATTTTTGTTTCGGTTCTCCCAAACGCCCCCCACTGTGAAGACCTTCCAGTGAAGAAACAACAGCAGGAAAAGCTTGCTTGTGAAGGAATGACACCTTCCCGTGAATCTACAGCTTAGGTCATGGACTTATTCCTGAAAATTAGAGGATAACTTGGCCAGATTCTGAAATAAGAGTAACAACCACTGACAAGACACCACTCCAAATTTTTGCCCCTCTTTAAGCTCTTTGACAAACTTCTACTTAATTTAAAGCTCCTATAACACAGGAAAAGGGACAGTAATTGCTGTTTAAAAATATTCAAGCATGAGCTCACATGACCCAAAAAAATCCCCAAAACCACAGAACTACGCTTTCCTCTTGCTCCTTACCTTGTTACTCCCTCTGGCCTTACTGGTGATGCTGGAATCACTGCTGGCCACTATCTCCACATCTTTTGCTGATATCACTATGCAAGTGGAGCTGTCATCACCTGAAAGGCAGCTTTTAAGAAAAACAAAAGGGGGAGGTAAAAAAAATTCACCATCAGACAGGAGTCACAGGAAGCGAAAAGAGGTCAGATATTTGCTATTCGTAATTTTAACACCAATGCAGGAGTATCTGTGCATCCAGGAAGTCTGAGCTGAACAACTGAAAAGAGAATCTACTTTCAGTCAAGACCCTCCTTTCTCCATGTGTCACAGGTTTGTCAGTGCCAAGCACCCAGTTTCTTCAGCTTAAAATCCTCCAGTCCATATGACTTGAGCACAGACCTACATTTGGTTAAAGTAGCCTTGACTACGACCCAACACTGGAAGGTGCAAAGAGACCAAAGTCAGTCAGTTGAACCTCATCAACCACAGTGCATGCTGCTCGTGGTTCTCACAGCAGCCTCTCACAAAACTATGACCAGAGAACCCAAACAAAAGCTATTTACACGAGCTCTAATGTTAAGAGTCAGCACATGAAGCCAAGCATTATACTAATTAGACTGATGTGGATTTGTGTTATTACTCCCATGACAAATCCAAAGTATTCTATATGCATATGTTCTCTTGCATATAAGCAGTAAAAGCACAAGTATTGGCCAAAATGCATTGACGTGTATGCACAACTCAGCAAAGAGTTAGACAGAAATCCAGCTCAGGATCATTTGTCCTGCTTTATGTCATGCGGACAGCAATACTTCGACAAGCACAAGGTCTACCATACTGCGAACTGGTAAAAGTTACCCTCAGGTACCTTGGGTCCCTGAAGGAGTCCAGCTGGAGGTCTACTGAGAATGCCGTTTCACCCAGAGCCCTGCTAATTTACCTCCAACCTTATTTACAATGTCTGCCATGCGACTAGTTCTGCTCCCCTTCTCTCCAAACAGCTCTGCCAATATTCTGCACTTCCTAAGCAGAAGGATGGCAGGCTCCACACACCAGCCTCACAAAAACTACAAAAGCTCTGACCAGCAGCACTGACTCACAGCTGTCACCTGAACTCGATGTAAAACTCTTCAGATTCCCAGCGTGCTTGTCCAGGCTAACCAGAACTCATTTTCGATCGTTTTCCTATTCACACTCAGCCTTTCTTCGACAAAACTTACATGACTTGTTTCTCCTGCAGGGCTCCCAGAGAAATGCTGCGATGCGCCGGCTTAGCCAAAGAAGGTCCATCTCCAGCTGCAATGGGATCAGGCACCAGCAGTCCATTCAGGTCTCCGTTATAGGAATTTGACGGTCTCCGGTTCTCATTCACCGAACCTAGGGAAAAGCATGGCCAACTGTGCACAACATCTATTTAAAAGAAATAGCACTGAGTGAAATACACTCCCTCCAGGCTGTTCTGTCAGGTTCTACTGGTCTGCCAGGCAGAATACACTGAATTAGTTGGGAAAAGTATTCTCCAAAAACGATGCGTGAGAGACCTCCCATGTAAGAAACACAAACAAGTGAAGTCACAGCTCTGTTCTTGCACAAGCAATCCCAGCAGACCAGAAAAACACCCAAGAACAGGTACAAGGAACTGACCAGCTTCGAGGAGGATCAAATAGTCTTGGATCAGAAAGACTAAGCTGGTAATTCAGATTTCCTGAATCAAGTACCAGATCAAAAGGTTCCTGAAAGGTCATTTCTAACCCTCACATCTGCAGAGAGATCTCCGAAGTCCAGCAACACAGCGGCTCGTTGCAACACTTGGGGTTGGCTGGAAATGCTAAATTTGTTACTCCAAAACTGGCTTCTGAGTGCGAGACCTGACCTCAAAGTCCACTGGCTATGGAACTACGCAGCTGTCCCTAGGCAATTCCTGCATTTTTCCCTTGGTTGATTAGTGACATAGAAGTTTACAGCACTCAAGTTCTACATAAAGCAACTATTCGTTCAGAGTTTCAGCTGTGCTTTGAGGATGCACGTGCCCTGACTTCATATATTTGGCCTAGCACAAGTTGCCTGGTGGCCTCCATACCTTCTGAAGGCTTTTAGAAGGACCAGATGCAAGAGGTGGTGAAGGAGACTCCTCTGTTTCACTAGCAAGGTACATAGAGCACAAGCCCACTCCATCTGCACTTACACATCAGCACAGTGAAGTCAAAGCCTCGTGTCTCAACAAAATCCTCGCTTGAAATTTTCACTGGTTTTGAAAACTGAAATTTCATATACTGTTGCCAGGTAACAACTGCTGTGGAGCTGTTGCCATTGCAAAATGGCTGCTCCCAGGACCAGAAGCTCCACTACTACTCTCACATGTAACAAACCCAAATGTAACTGGGGGCAAGAGGTATGTCCTTTGAACGCAAGGCAAGCTTTCAGTTACCAAACAGGCTTTAGTGTACCAGGATGAGTGCTGCCGCCTACAGAAATAACTGCAACTATATTTAAAACTTGCCTGTTTATGAACAGCCATTAAATCAGCGACTATGCTATGGCCACAAAAAGCCTGTGCAGCAACAGGGTATCCTGACGCAGAGACCATCTGGGCACTCACCTCAGTTTACCTGCACTGCATGAAGAAAGCAGCACTCACACAGCATGAAGAAACTTCAAGGCCAGCAAACGCGATCCTGTGTAACCACCTAACATTTGTGCTGTGCTTGCTACTGCAGCATTAAGATGCACCCCTTACTCCTATAGCATATGGTGGGTGCTTGTCCAGTTGCAGCTCCTTCCATCAACTGCAATTTATCCTTTGCAACCAAGAGCAGGAAAATATCCACTACAGAAAAAGCATCCAGGCTGCCAGAGAAAGGTGATACACTCTTTTCCCTATTTGCAGCAACAGGAATGCTTCACATCTCTCTCTTTTATGGACAACAGGACAGTGACGTTTGCGCCATGGGAAAGGGAAGGAGGAAAACACACCCCAGAGGCTGATGGGCACAAGAACAGTACACCGAAGCTCAGGAATGGGCTTAGCCCATCACTCTGTCTTAGGGAGAGCCAGACAAGCACAGACAAGCTGCCTGTGCACAATCCTGAAGGTATAAAAGAAGGGAAATAGCTCAGTGTTTAGTAGGTACACGAACAAAACCAAAATGTTAACCTAGACTGGTAGATCTAGGCCTCAAAGGGAAAGAAATGAGGTCGTATTAATTATCTTTTCAAAGAGAAGGAAAGCAGGAGCAGTCAGAGCTGAGATACTGAACTCTTCCTGCTCCTGCTGTCACCTGCACCAGAGGATGCTACTCTGTACTGAACAGTGAGCCCATGTTAAAACCTGGGTCCTGCCCACAACCCCAGCAGGGACTCCATAGCATGCTGGCACTGATGGTCTGTCTACGTGCCCCAGAGTTTGATCATGCAGCTCCACCTTGCCGAGGACATGGCATTAAAAAAAAAAAAATGGCAAGGGCTAACAGAGCAATGGATGTTTGCTGAAACTGGGAGAAAACAGTGTTCAGAGAGACTAGGGCAGTGGATCGCATTTCCACTATCACCAAACCCAGCACAACTAAAAAAGTATTGTGACAGTTGCAAACTCCTCAGAGCAGGGAGTGTTTCTTGTCCCCTGCCTGGACAGCACCCAGACTAATGTAATGCTGCTCATAGCTATGGGCACCTAGTACTGCAAAATCTTCTTTGTGGCAATAGCGTTGGAAAGAAGCCATGCTGGTCTCTTCTGGGTATTAAAATCTGCAAGTAAAAGCCAGGGTATAATAGAAACTAGAACTAAAGAGGACCTTGACCACAGCAACTTTGTGCCAGACAAGACTAGACCTACACATACATTTCATGAGGCTGCTTATATTCTCTTTCAAAAGCCTTGAAGGATCCCAGTTTCCCCTTCCTCTGACATCCTAACAGGATTTTCAGAGGCTTTCAGTTAACGTATGCATACTCTTGCTGTTCACTTTATCATGCCCAGTTCCTTCAAGTCTATTTGCTCTTACCCAAGCAGTGATTTCTGTGAACAACCACCACAGGTTCCTTACTGCTTGACTTACTGTCCATTTACTCCTTTTCTTCTCAACAAGCACCTTCTTGTGCACTAGAGCTGACGGAGCAGGTATAAAGGGAGTGAGTAAGAGAAGAAAAACAACAATAAATAACTAATAATAAATAACTAACTCCTTTGCTTCAACCAGCAAGAGAAGCTGCTTCAGGGGAAAGCTGCTCTCACCTTGAGAGAACAGAAACAACTCCAACCATTACCATAAAGCATTGTTTCATTTCAGAAATTGCTTGTGAAACAAGCATTCCCCATCCCTGCGCCTTTCAGTCTTTCAAGTACAGAGTGCTGCACTGTGACGGAAAAATGTATTTTCTTATAAGAATTGTAATCTTGAAACACACAAGCGCTCTAGAAACAAAAGAGACTACTTCCAGTAACGGTAAGTTTCTCTATGGGCAGTAAAATTAACGAAGGCGACTTCCTGTAGGTTTGCCCCATCTGCTCCCATGCCCCTGCACCTCTGCCACATCAACCCTTCGTCCAGCCTTTAGGCCAAGCAAAAGGCAGCACACACGACAGTTGCTTTGGAGGTAGCACATTCGTACCAACTCTCAGGATGCTTAAAAGCTGTTATTCCTGCCCTTCCCTCAATAGGAGCGCAACATGGGCATCAATTCTGTCTTCTACAAAGAAGCTAAGGTTTTTTTGCAAAACATCCACGGTCTCAGCCTCCTTTGGACCATTAGCTCATCAGGTTTGCATGAAATGCCACGGTAGGGTCAAAAAGCTCTGAGGGGGGCGAGAGCGAGGGGCTCCGGGGGAGCAGGAACAGGCTGGCTCCCAAGGCTCGGCTCCCCACTGCGGGCAGGAGGGGGCCCGCAGAGCTCCGAGGAGCTCGGGGTCAAAGGAGCAGACTCGCAGGCGCTTTAGAAAGCGGTTTGCAATCTCGTTTCGCCTTCAAGGGGGAGAGCGAAAAGTTTGCGGGAAGGGTGAGGATGGCAGCGATCCCGGAGGGCCCGACAGCCCCCCGCGCCAAGCCCAGCGAAGCCCCCGGGTTACTCACCGCGCCGCAGCAGCGGCGGGAGCCGCGGCCGGGGGGGGGGGGGGGAGGGGCGGCTGGGGGGCAGCGCCGCCGGGCTCCCAGGGGCAGGGCCCGCAGGCCCACAGCCGCGCCAGCCCGCGGTCCCGCTCCGCCCCGCCACCGCGGCCCTCCCCGCGGGCCGGGGGCTCAGCCCGGGCCACCGGCACCGCTCCCCACCGGCACCGGGCGCTGCGGGAAGGGCGGCAGGGCCGAGCGGGACCCCCCACCCTGGGCGGGACGCTGCCGGCGGAGGCCGATGTCGACGGCGCCCCGAGGGGAAGCGGGCCGGGCCCGGAGCGCGGCCACCTGGCACGCGGCCACCTGGCACACGGCAAGGCCCCGGCGCGGCGACCGAGGGGAGTCCCGGGGCAGGGCGGCGCGGTCGCCGGCCCAGTGCAGTGACCCCACCCCGGCCAGGCCCGCCGCACCCGGCCCCTCACCTCCCGGCCGGTCCAGCTTGAGGATGTCCCGCAGGTGCTGGGTGGCGTCCTCGATGTCGATGCTGGAGGAGGCCATGGGGCCCAGTTCGCTTCCCGCCGCCGCCCGGCCCGCCGCCACCGCACTGCCCCAGCCCGGCCCGCCACCCACGCTTCCGCCTCCGGTCCAGGCCGCGCCGCGCCGGCCGGAAAGCTCCTCCGGGACGCAGCGTTCCGGGCGCAGCGGGGGCGGAGCCGGGCCGGCCCCGGGGCGGGCAGCAGGGCCGGGACCGGCGGCGGTGGGAGGCGGCGAGCTCTTCCCCACCGCCCCTTCCTCCTCCTCGCGGGGTCCCGCCAGGGCCGGCAGCGTCAGGGTGCGCGCGAGCCCTTGCTCCTTCCGCCGGGCCGTTCCGGAGGGTTACAGCCTCCCACCGCCGCCGGCCCCGCGCCCCGGTTTTCCTGTCTCGGCCGTTCCCCCACGCCGGCCGCCGGGCTCGGGCCCGCGCTGTGCGGCTCAGCCGAGGCCCGCGTTCACCGCGGGTGCGGGGACAGCTGGGACAGCAGATGAGTGGGGCGACAGAAGTGGCCTGCGGGTGTCAAAGCTGCTGACCGATGCTGATACAGGAATGCGGTGTTTGTGTCTTCCCGGCAAGGAGTGGGAGCATGGCGAAAGGTGGGGAAAAGAGCCCCTGAAAGATCTAGGTGACCAATTTCAGGGGACAACCGTGCGGGTCCCGTTTAACGGCCTGAAAGAATCTCAGTTCAGATGTTTTTAAACTTATGCCTGCCACATGCACCGTCCCTTGAAACTGCCCTTGAAAGCAGCTCCCCCGGCTTGCGCAGCCCCACACAGGGATGGCCAGCCCTGCACCTGCCCGGGCCTGGCTCCCTGTAAACCTCTGGCTCCGGACGCTGCTCCTCTCTCCCAGCCATCGGCTCCAAGCGCCACTTCCCCAGCAGCACCAGAACAGCCCTGGGTTTCCAGCGGGGGATGTACGGGAACGCTTCGGTACCCGATGGGAGGGCCCCAACCTCAGCCTCCCAGCAAGCCCTGTCCCACTTCAGCGGCCAGAGCAGCCGGCTCCGGGAAATGGCCGGCCTGAGGCCCCCGCGGCTTCCCTGGCCAGTCTCAGAAAGGGAAGTGCCAAGTTCAGAGAGAACCACAGAATCGTTCAGGTTGGAAAAGACCCTCAAGACCATAGAGTCCACCCGCTAACCCAGTGCTGCCAAGGCCACCACTAGCCCACGGCCCCAGGCACCCTGTCCAGGCGTTTTTTAAACACCCGCAGGGCTGGTGGCCCCACCGCCTCCCTGGGCAGCCTGTGCCAGTGCTTCAACACTTCTTCCCTCCCAGGGAAGAAACGTTTCCGATACCCAACCTAACCCTCCCCTGGCGCAGCCTGAGGCCGTTCCCTCTTGTCCCGTCACTTGTTACCTGGGAGCAGAGACCGACCCCCCTGCCTACAGCCCCTGGCAGGCAGCTGGAGGGAGTGAGAAGGATCCCCCTGAGCCCCCTGCTCTCCAGGCTGAACCCCCCCAGCTCCCTCAGCAGTTCCTCATCAGATTTGTGCCCCAGCCCCTTCACCCACCTCTGGACACGCTCCAGCACCCCTATGTCCCTCTTCTAGTGAAGGGCCCAAAACATCCCACAGGATTTGAGGTACAGCCCCACCAGGGGTGAATACAAGGGGATGATCACTGCGCTGGTCCTGCTGGCCGCGCTGTTTCAGACACAAGCCAGGATGCTGTTGGCCATCTTGGCACACTGCTGGCTCATGTTCAGCCAGCTGTCACCCAACACCCCCAGGCTCTTTTCCATCAGGCAGCTTTCCAGCTGCTCTACCCAAAGCCTGAGTTGCATGAGGTTGCTGTGACCCACGTGCAGGACCCAGCACTTCTCCTTGATATACACTTTAAAGGCAAGCTCAGCGAGGCATGCTGATCCCTTGAAAACTGGGGCCTAATAGCTTAGTGAGGTCTGAAGGTAAAGCAAGTGTGATTCTGCTCCTGTGCCACCTCATATGCTGGGAAGAGAAATTTAATAAATTCCTCCCCTGGTGGAATACCACCACCTCCAGGGCTGAGGACACATGACAGCTAACCACACTAAAACCCTGCACAGCAAACACAGTACTACCAACCAGCTCAAATTATAATGAAGTGATGCTAGAAAGGCAATGTAGAGCACAAATCTGGCCAGGGGATTAGAGCTGGACACCAACTCCAGGAGGGCAGTGCTAGACTGACATCCTGTGCATCTGCCTATAAGGAAAACACAGCTGTCCAGTTTAGCTTTGATGGTGAATGCAACAGATTTCACGACTACATTAACTACTGTGTGACTGTGGTCATCCTTGTGTATTATTTGAGGCATGTGTTGGTAAAACACAACAGCTGAGAACTAACCTGTCAATGTTAAAAACTGAGCTAGAAGTCTCTGTTGTAAAAGCTGCCAAGAGGGAGGGAAAAAGGAGTTGTACGGCTGAGGGCATGCCTGCACTGCCCTCGCTGGTAAAACTATCCCATTCAAGCTTTAAGTTCACAAGCGTTTCCCCACCAAGCAGACACAGGATATCCAAAGCAAGCGATATCATATACTCCATATCCAACTCATTAAAACAATTTAAACTGTTAAGAAAATCTCATTATTTTATTGTGTAATGTAGCATTGAAACATCTGAACAAATCAGTATCTGGGCTGTACAGGCTGCTGTTCTTTCATTTCTTTGGGTTATAGAGCATCTTGTCAGTACATAAACAACAACCTTTTGCATTATATTCTTTCCGAGGCATGCTGGTACAACACAAATTTCTCTTGTCAAATGCAGCTAAGTCTAACTTCCAAACATCATGCACAAGAAACTCATCTAGTGACAATGTAAACTCAGCAGAAGGGCAGGTCACAGGTCTTGCTTGCTCACGCTCTGCAGTGCTGCAGGTTTGTGTATGATATTTGGAATGTTCTGTGAGTGTGAATAATACTAGTAAGAGAAGAGGAGAAAAAAAAAAGTATGGGTGCCTCGGGGTTGCCAGCTCAGCCAAAGTTGTGCAATGCTAGCCTGAACATGTCATTGGTGCAAACCCAGGCATCGTTGATGTTCTTTAATAGAAATATCTGGTGGAATCCCATGATAGGATCTTCATCAGCCTGTAGAAAGAGAGGAAAAATAGTTCAAAGAGTTCTTTTTTGAGAAATGTATTCCAAAACTTGTCATAAGATAACTTAAAAACTAATGTTAACAGTGATGTCACATGCTTTAAGATGCGTAGTACCTTAAGAGACACTAATAAAACCAGAGGTTCTGTTCCAAGGTGCTTTGCAGACTAACACCTAGGGCCCAATGACACAGAAATCCTGCAACAACCTCTGAAGTTGGGGTTTTCTGGAAGACTTGCAGACGTCTCATTCCAGCAGCTTCACAATGTTGATTGATAAGAGCACACCTGCCTCAGTGTTGAATCACAAGTTTTCTCTGGGCCTTCCCCAGGAAATGAGCATAAAACAAGGCGTTTCAAAATTAGTTTTTAGCTGCTGTACTTTGGATTGATGACAGCAGGGAGTTTCTGGAGAAGCTGATATCAACAGTATTGCCTGAATGATCCAAGTAGTGACATAGGTTTTTGAAAGCTTTCCCAGAGCAGGTACAGCTAGCCAGCAACGTAGTGCTTCCCACTTCCACTGTCCGGGGACAGCTTGAAGGAAGCACAATATTTGCTATAGCTGCAACAAGATGTCCTAAGCACAGAGAATCTCTGCAGCAGTGCCTCAATTCCTGCCTTTGACAATTCATCTAGGGGGACTTGTATAGTGCCTGCACAATATTTATTATATTACTACAGAAGTAGAAAAATAGTATTAGAGGGACACTAGTTCTCCCACCTAACGTTTACCAGCCTCCTCAGAGACATCATGCAGGAATTAAAGCCTCAAAATAACACAAGTGATTCCCATATTGGCTGGAAATCCCACAACAGGACTCCATCTGAACAGTGCACACGACCAAGCTACAAAATCTTCTGATACTGACCATAGCGTATTCAATTCAGCATTTTTGGAGGATTTTAAGCTCTATTCTTTCAGTACACAACTATTCAGCTTCAGAAAAGGGGGGGAAATGCACCAAAAAAAAAAAAAAGGAAAGGAAAAAAAAAGCATTGAAGAGCAGCAGCCAGAGCAGCACATGAAACAGACTGTCAAAGTGCTGAATATGTATTCACAATGCTCTGCTGCTGCCCACCAAGAACAGCAAATGAGAAGGCTGAAGAGCAAAGCAGACCACAGAATAAGCAAAAAATAAGTGTTTACTTAGGAAAGTAATATTCATGTAAGTGACAAATTGACTATGATATAAGTCAGCTTTGAGAAGCAACTTGCTAAGGGCATCAGTTATATCACAAAACAGCAAGTCTGCCGGAGCACTGGTAGGATCAAGTGCATGTAAAAACAGCATTCCAATCCAAAACCACTGCAAGGATTTCACAGTTACAACTGCCTTGGAAATAAAGTGGTGTAGGTCAAGTGTGGTTTCAGTATGTGTATGCTAATCCACAGAGGAAACCCAAAAAGGGTCCTAGATTAGCTGTGGCCTCTCAGGAAAGTGATACTGAAGTCACGATGGAAAATTTTTAATTTTTTTTTTAAACCAGCTGAGAGCCCAAAAACTATCAAGGCAAGCACCGCGTTAGCAGTTATTAGGAAAGGAACAGAGATCTAAAACCCATAAGTAAGCAACTACGTAAATGCACAGAGAGCACCCACATATAAAATCCTGCATGCATTTCTTATCATTTTAAAAAAGTGATACAATAAGGAAAGGCCAGAACAGGACAAGAAAGCTACAGGACTGTTTCCTGTAAATTGAGTATGAGACTCTAGCTTGCAAAAATGTGATCAGGGTGGAGAGAACAGGCAAGATAAATTCCTGTAAAACCATGAAGGACAAAGTGTATGAGGAAACTACTACAGGCAGAAATTAAGAAGGCAACAGGTAAGGCCAGAAGTATGAACAAGTTAATTGTTCAGTAGATGAATGAAAGAAAAATGCGCAAGACAAGTGCCAATGAAATCACTGTTCCAACAGGCTGATGAACCGGGCAGCTTTTTGTCACATAGGTATACACCTTTTGGATTAGGCAGAGTCGCTGTAATCAGCACAGTGTGAACATGAGCAATTATGCAGAATTAGACCAGCCATCCATCTAGTTCATCTGCCCATGATACTAGTGATGCCAATTATTTCAGGGTAACTATTAAGCATTACCATTGTTACATCTGCCCAGAAAAGATGCTTGCATATCCATGCTGAAGAGGTGGCCTGTGCACTGAAACCCATGGGTTTCTACCTCTTCTAGCTTTTCCTAGGTCTCAAATACAACACTTACATCCTAGCGTAGTCTCACTACTGCTTGAGAGTTGGTAGGTTCCTAGACATGAAGGAATCGTTAAAAAAAACCAAACTGAGTAGTATCAGAGCGCTGTACATGGACATACTACTTTGTAAAACATCTTAATGCTATCCCTTTTGTCTAAGTTGGAATTAATTAATATTTGTGTCAGCTGCTTTCTAATGGCTTAGTTTAAATCAGCCAGGCAGAATCATTTCAGCTTGAATAATTTCCAATCGCAACTGTTCATAAGCATTTAGAATACTCTCAGATGCCCTACAGTCTCTTCTTTTTAGGTCACTGAGGCATCTATGACAAGTTGCGTAAGTAGTTTTCACACCAAATTTGAGCATGTTGTTACTGACATGAGTACACTTTAAAAGCATACCTCTGGACAAAACCCTTACCACCAGACTAGTTTTAGTGTACATTTCCTCAATTTCTGATAAGCCTGGCTGCACTGCAGCTCTTACTGCTTTGGCTTGAGGAGAATTTCCTCCTTTCTTGCCCAATTCAGGATGGGACACATGAAAAAAGATTAAAAGAAAAGGGAATTCCTTCCCCAAACACTTCCTCTTGTACAGATGGCAAATTCCCACAACAAAGTCATACATTATTGCTTTTTTTTATTCCTTTCATGTAATATCTTCACAGTATAGAGGAGCAGTATACTTTAAAAACAAGGATAATTCTAGACTACTTTTAAGGTGAAGTAAATAATTTATAGTCCATTCCCAAAATTCTGAGTATGTGCTATTAACACATAGCAAAGACCCACAGTTGAGTGACTTGAGATGCTCTACTAGAAGGCATAGACTAATCCTATCCCGTTTTGGTTTGTATCTTCATCACAGCTCAGATAACATCACTGAAATTCTTTACCCTTACTTTCCACTCCAAATTCAGCTATGTCCAACTCAAAATTTGCATTCCAGATGTGGGACCAGGCTTGAAACACAGAGGCTTTCTTTTTCCTACAAAGCCTTCTTTTATGCAGTTCAAATTCTTTCACGACAACCTTGAGTTAAAATAACAAGTCACAGAATCAGATTGGAAGGATCCTGTAGTTTCCAGGCCAGCCTCATGCTCAGCATGAGCATGGACTACAGAATGGTTTGGGTAGGAAGGGACCTACAAAGACCATCTAGTCCAACCCCCCTACCATGAGCAGGGACATCTTTCACTAAGTCAACCACAGCTTTGTCTAGCTTTTCCAAGCCTGCAAAACCAGGTATTTCACAAGGTGGTGTCCAGGGACCATTTCCCAGGGTTTCAGCCTTCCAGTGAAAATCTTCCCTGTGTCCAATCAGAACCTCTCAAGTTACGGTTTGCAACCACTGACCCTTGTTACTGTCTAGTACCACCAAGAACAGTTTACTTTCAGGTTGTAGAAGTACCCAACTGCTTTCCACCTACATTTCAGGCAGATTGCCCTCAGCTGCCTCCTCTGCCAGCTTCACAGCCTCTGAACACTGGCAATCTTGGCAGCTTTTTGATCTCTTCCAGTTTTTCTACGGCCCTTCTGACCTGGAGGCTCAAATCTGTAGAAATCCTCAGCTTCACAGACCTGTGGGTCATGTCAGAGTACCTGATGCAACACTACTTTGCAATCCAAGTTTAACTGCACGACTTTTCTCCTCTTGCCTGCTCAGACAGTTTTACTCTTCCACCAGCACCCCGCAGCAACTGTTGAATTGAACTGCAGGGTTGCAACCACTCTTACCTCAGAGGGAAGGCTAATTACTTTAGATAGCAGGCTCTTTCAGATGTTAAGCCTCATTTAACAGGCTTTAAGCAAGGCTTTAAGTGTTCAGCATGCGTTACAAAAAACATCCGGTGATTTTAATTGCAAATTTCCTTTCCCTTTTAAGACTAGGAAACACTGCATAACAATTAGTTATTCACAATTAATTCTGCAACAGTCACTTCAAAATTCACACGCCCGGAGAGCGCCACATATCTGCCACATTGCTCTGAGAACGCGCAAGCCACAGCCATGCTTCTCAGCCGATCCCAAGTGACAGAAAAGCGAGAAGAGAGCACTCCTTACTCAACCAGGACAGCGAGGACTGCATGGAAGAGAGGTAAGGCAGAGGGTTAAACGTTGTGGAGAGCTAGCCTGAAGACTTCGTTGGTGCACACCCAGGCACCTTGAAAACTTTTCAACAAAAAGGTTTGGTGGAAGCCTAGAACCTGGTCATCATCTGCCTAAGCACGACAGGAGAAATATGTTACTAGGTGAAGCACACTGAAAATACTGGGTGACATTCTGGATGAATATTGGCAAAGTAACAGCACACTAAACAAAACTCACTCCTACAGACTTAAACTGATGCCTACTCTTCCTAGTTGAAGCAAGCAAGCATGCACCCAGACAATGAATAGCAATAAAAAAATTAGAATAGAATTAGAATAAGAGGAGGTATATTATACTTCTACAAAAGGTTAAAAAACCCCATTACTACTTACACCAACATCTATTAAAGAGGATCTTTCATATGTTTACTCGTAAATATGCTTTTGAATGAAAGCGACTACTGTACAGCTTCTGCCTGCAAGTTAGGTCCTCACTGGTGATATTCACCCTACTTAGATACTCTATTACTCTCCAACATCTTTTACAAGAAGCTATTCTGTATGGTCCCCTCAGTTCAGATGATTGTTCTGCTGCCATAGATACTGCCTCCCCGCCCCAGCTCACATTGCTATTAGCACGATGGGCTGTAGAGTGCACCACCACAGAGGCTGATCTTGTCACAGGGCAGTGGCGATTTCAACTGACCTCAGTTAAACCCCCTTCCAGCAAGGAAGGCCAAAAGGCTTAAAACAACCTAAACCTGCAAGTTTACTTAAGGCATAACACTTTAGTAAAGGAAATACAGAGTTTAACATTAACAGTCTTGGCCCCATTATTTCTTCAGAACTATTCTTGTGCAGTGAAGAGAGCTGAGGCCTTTGTGACAATTTGGTAGCAGTTCATCCCACAATATATGCAGGGAGAGCAGAAGGTTTTCTGCTTTTCTAAAAGCAAACAAGATTGAAATATAATGGTTTAAGGAAGAAATGCAGGATGTGCCTAGCTCACTTCAGAACAAGTTTCCACTGAACTTTCGGGACTAGCAATTCAAGCAACTAAGGCCTCAGAAAATCCATTTAAATATCATGCCAAGAATGACTTATTAGAAAGGGAATGTTACAGGTATTTTAGCATTATTTTCTTGGATTGCTCTATTAAATGCATAACATATGCTCCTCCATTACATAAAACAAATCAAGTTTTGAAAAACCACAGACGATTCAAAAGCATATGCATTAATTGTACTGGGCTTTGAAGAATTCTGCTCACAGCCCCATGAAAAGGATAACTGAATAGTAAGCAGGAAGCATGGCTTTTCCCTTCAAATTCTGCTACTGATGGTATTGGAAGTGCCCTTCCTTATGCAAATTTCTCTACAGTTTTCCCCAAGACCAACAGATACAAGCTGGTATATTTTAATAATATATATATTAAGAAGGTAACCTTTAAATAAAGCCAAGTATGCAGCTCTATGTTTGCATGTTAAAGCATAGCCTGCTCCACTGGAGCTACAGATAAGCCACTTGTTAAAATGCACTAACTGAATGCAGTTGTTCTCAGTTACTGTCCTGTAACTAGAACAGGACTGAGTCAACACATATGTATTAGCACAAGTATTCTCTACATATATTGGCAGGCTCATGTTTGTGTCATGCTACAGACTATTAGTGATTATTTCATTTGTCCACCTGTACAAGTATCACACAAGGCAGAACCAAGAAGTCAAAGTTTTAAGCTGACTTTGACTTTCTGGCCACTTCCTCAGTGAGAAGCCAGATTTCCAGGCATTAAACCATGCTTTTTAAAGCTAAGACTGGAGACACATACACAAGAAGAGTGGAAAAATGTTACTTCTGCCACTAAAAATTCACAAGCAGTTGAATTTGCTCATGACAATAGGTATACTTCAATCCAGCACATTCTTTCCTAATACCTAGACAACCTACACATAGTCCCTGAATTATTCTGAATAATTTCTGCAAACTGAAATTATTCAGATAAAAACACAGAAAGACATACTGCTCCAAGCCATGGTATTTATGGAAAGCTCCTAGACTGCATCTACAACCTTAATTACAGTACTAAAGGATGAGAAAACCCCAAAAGCTTTACAGAATCTTTAAGAAATTGGTGTCTTGCCACAGGATTCAACACAATCGCTGCTGCAAGCCATGATCTGCTTGATAATTATGCAATAACCTTAAAAACATGACTGTGCAAAATAAAGTGAAGATGTGACTGGCCCGGCCCAAGACAGAGTAAAAATTTGGCCACATTATTTGAGTTTTGTGCACACCCAAGAGTAATAGAGATGAGATCAGCATGTCTGACTTCATACCTGTCCTGCAACTCAGTGCTTTCCGTGGCCACGTGTGACTGTCCTCAGTGGAGTGTGTGCAGGTGGGATTGAGCAACAAGAAAGCTGGAATCCAACTCGCAGCTAGGAAGCAGGAGCAACTTTAATGAAAGCCAAAGCTATCTACGTTAGGCTCAGAAGTGGACGCAATACACTGGGAACTGCTCTTCTCAATTGCCCAGCCCAAAACAAGTAAGGAGAATAGCTAAGCAAGCAGATTCAAACTTTCAGTCCTGTGTTTGCTTAGTTAACAGTACAGTCAGTGGAAGTTCGAATGTTTTGATCCTGGAAGTGTCATTCAGAGTTAACAGGAAAAGGAAACCTAAACAGCTCTTTTTAAAAAAAAACTGGGCTGAAGTTACTCTAAAGACTGGATGGTGTCAGAGTCCTGACTTGGCAGCCTGGCTGGACCAAACTCTGACAAAACTATGATAGTTTTAACTATTGATATGTAATTCCATACTTTTTAAATAAAACTTGCCCACTGTGAGAAGTTCTGCCTACAGCTGACTTTTTATATAAAGGAAATTTTTTGCAGATCCCAGATCAATTTCTTTCATTAATAAGTAGTCTCGTTTATTTAAAAGTCTATGGCCCTGGTATATTAAGATGGAACATCTCCTCAAAAGAACAGGAGGCTGGGTGAGTTTGAGTTCAGTGGTATAACAAACAGTAGTGTAATCATACTACAGCCTGAAAAATAATCTGATTTTTTCACAAGAAGCAGCTGTTACAACAATAAGCATTTGATCTCACAGGCAATGCTCCCATGGCTGAACCAGTTTTGACTACAGAGGTACTGGACGGCATTAACACCAGGACTGTATTCTTGTGTCCCATGATAGTAAAGATAAGGCATGGTCTTACTGAAGGGTTATCAGCAACCAAAAAAAAAAGTCTGCTTTTAAATGCAACAGAGGATACTGAAACTGTACTGCACCAGAGTAAGGGAAACTGATGCTTCCAGAGCCCATGACATTTATGTACACAGTAAAAACCATGATACTTTGCTTGGCAGGAACATATGATTGTCTAATTACAGGTGGTTTACCTAGTCCTAGTTATCTGAAGGGCTGAGCAATTTCTTGACAGCTTGAACAGCAAAAGAATCCCATCCCAATGCAAGCTTACCAGTGTTCCTTCCCCACCCAAGAGAGCATTTCAATGTTTTCAGAAATCAGATTTGGAATCCTGCAAAAAATCTAAGACATAAGCATTTGTTAAACTGTAATGGAAAGAGTTTACCTTAAGCTGTCCCACTACCATACTGAGTATACAGCTGTCAGGTGTAGGCTGGTGGTCTTGTGCTGTGATGCTGTGTTGTATTTTTTGGAAAGGGAGGCTCTGCAATGAAAGGAAAGCAAAATCAGAAAATGTACAGTCATTGTATTGTTTAACTTACAAAACAATGATTGAGCAAAACCAACATTATGAAGTGTTAGACTGTTTTGGTAGCACTGCATGGACAGTTGTTGCAAGTCAGCACTACTCAGGCTGGGTTGATCGTAACAGCTATTTTTCAAGCAGTGAGACATGAAATAATGTCACCATATCCAGCAAACAGTACCTTTCCATAGTCTAATTACACTGCCTGAAGAGCTTCAGATCATCTGTAAGCCGAAAATTCATGTGATAAAGGCACAAAGTTTCTCTGCTCTGAACAGCGTTAAAGGATTGTATGACCTAATACTTGGTGTTTACCAGACAACTCAACATTTTCTTCTTTATTGTATTAAAGTGGCTATGAATAGAAGATAAACATGGTTGACCGAGAACCAGTGTTCAAGACTTGAAATCCACATACCCACGTTTCCCCGGTTTTTGTTCCCTTGATGCTCACGTATCCAAGGCAAGGGTGTCTGGAGTTAAGCGTGCAAGAAACACACCTCGAGAAACACCAGACACTGTGGAGAAATTCCTCTTTTGACTTAGACCACATTCACATTCCAACTATGGACAATTCCAAGCAGCGAACACCAAATATCTAGGGCATTCTCAGAGTCCTGTCACACAAATGCAATTTTGGCACTGTTCTGTCTAAAGCTGCATTAATGCTAGATGCTTCAGAAGTGGCAGTTCAGCATAGATGGAGGTCTGAGTGACCACATGGCTGACACCCAGAGTCCATGCACTTACACAGGACAGCAGTATGTGGTTATTGAAACCCTAGGTTATACTTTGATGCTGTTGCACTGTTCCCTTGATTTGTTAACAGGTTAAGGCAGACCCAAACATCTACTTTTGACAAGTTCTGCATTTCAGTCTAGTGGAAGGAGCCTGAAAGACTGCTAGAAGGCCAAGGTACAAGAACAGGAGACCCAAGCTGTACTGTCAAGGATGTGAAGTACAGTCCTGGCTCTACAAGGATAAGGCTCTAGGAAGAATACCAGGAAGCTAAATCCTTACAGAACACAAACTGTGGGAGGATCAGTACCTGGGGAAGCAAAGGGAGCATACAGAACAGCCCTCGAATCAGAGGGACACTATTCAAGAACACTCTCTAATAAAGTCTGCAGTGTTTCCTCTTGGCTGGGAGAACAATCCCACCATGAACTGCAAAGTGAGCCAAATGGTTTGTAATATGGAACAGACATTTAGTAACACACACACACACAAAAAAAAATATCCAGAGCAGTCTTTTCTGAACTACCAGTAAAGTATTTTCCAGGGTCACCATCCCAAACTTAAATGTACAATGTACCCACACAGCCTGCACAAGCTTAGGCTGGGACACCGCACACCCTTCCTTTGACAAAAAAGTACTACAAAGCCTGGTCCCACCTCAGCAAAACAGCTTCTTGTTGAACAAGTTCCACAAGAAGTCTCTTGAAGAGGCAGAGGGATCAAAGGGAACAAATGTGTCTGTATCCAGAACCCAGCTTTCAGTGTGACAAGACGCCAATGAGAGGTGAGACTGCGGAGAGAAAACAGGGAGGAAGGACAGACTTTGGAGTCAAGAGCTCTGCCAAATGGTGACAAGGAGCCAAAGACAAGGCTGCGTGAGACAGTGCCTGTGTCAAGTACCTGATTGCCCCCTTCAGAGAAAATGACCCCAATGGCTGGCCAGCCGAGTGAGCTACTTGGGTGATGAAGTGTGGGAAATCCCAACTGGAAAGAGTTGGGTCAGCTGATAGGAAAGATCACTGATTTTTAGGATAGTCAGAAGCCACCTCAAAGGACAGTTGCTTATGGACATCCATCTGTACTGGAGAGAAGCATCTAATACAACAAAAGCAACTAAGAAGCAAGAAGCCACACAACCACCAAGGCTTTTAGTGTCCTCTGACCCAAAAACTTGTCTGGGCTTTCACTACTAAAACTGGAATCCTCCTTGAAGTCAGGTAAGAGCAATTCTGCAAGAGTAGCTTAAACTCAATCCTAAGCAACCAAGCTCCCTGTCCCAGCTTCCTCCTTGGTCCAGGAGGCTTGCAGAACTACAGGGTTATCTCAAAATCTCAATGTAAATCAGGCTGCCCCCTGATTAGGACAGGCACTCTTATTTGAAACAACTCCTAAGTCCAACACCAAGACACAAGGAACAAGTGTCAACTCCCACTCTGTAAAAAGATACACGTGCCCCAGTGCTGGCAAAGCAACATCTGTACAACCTTGCCCTCCTGTATTAGCATCATCTAACAGAGTAGACTGAAAAGGTGCCATATCGTTGTTACACAGCAGAGAACTTGCTGTAAATTACAATCTTGCCTTTTGGTGCTTACTTTGATTAATCAGCCAGGCACTGAAGAACACCAGACTGCAGAAGTGCAAAAAAAATTCAGTGTCAAACTTCCAGTGATCTGCTCAACTGACTAGGAAGCTCCAGAAGCACAAACGGTAGGTGAGCACATTAAGCTGAAAGAGCAAACAGAGCCCAGCTAGCTCAGTGCTTACAGAGGTATGCTGAAACGACGTTAAGAGTCATGGTAAGTTGATACAGCCCCCATAATGAGCCATAGCAGTGGAAGGGCATGGAATAATTTTACTGCGTTTCTTCCTTACTTTAGGCAGATTGATACAAATCAGAAGTTTCCCTAAGGCAACGTAGCACGCCTCCACTTAGCAAGCAAGACTGTGCAGCAGGCAAATGAATCCAGAAAGTTCAACTTGCACCACAGACAGGGAAGGTAAAGATGAGTAATGCTCCAGTGGGAAAGGGGCCGATCTGCACTGAGCCAGATCCAAGGCTGCCATCTGAGACACTGTAGCCAAGCAATTGCTTAGCTGGTTGGATATGTAAATGGCTGCTAGCCCAGAAGTCTAAAGAACACCGAGTACACAACCAACCAACCCTGGAGCTTGAGTATCCCCTCACCTAGAGACACGCAGTTGCAAACTGCTATTTCTGAGCTGCATGGCCTTCTCAAAGGCAATGCAGGCACCTAAAACACAGATCCAAGGGCAAACCTCACCCTTCACTGTTAAAGATGTCCTGGATGAACGCAGCGATTCCAAAACACAGGAGCAGTATCTGTGCAATAAGACAAGTGTCCAAGTTGCAAACATTTTTCTTCTCAATGTGTAATAAAAATGGCATATCTGCCTGCTATACCATGCTCTGAGCAGAATGCCCAAGGACCTAAAGCATGCCCTCCACATATCTGGCAAGAGAAACACACTTTCTAGTCTCATGACAGCTTGTAAGTACATGCGGTTTTATAACAGAAGCATGGATTTACTCAAAAAGATAAAACTTCAAGTTTAACAATGAACACAGTGTTTCAGTCTCTATGCATAAGAACTGCTTTCCTCTCATTTTCTCAAAAAGAAACACGGGTTTCAAAGTCCTGTACTGTAAACACTCCTATCTGAACAGCCGACACATGCTGCACTGAGAATAAGTCAGGTTCTCCACTACAGAACTTATTTGCAGCTTGTGTGTCAGAAAACAAATTGTTCCCTGCAATAACGTGTTTAGCCTCTGTGTCACAGGCAGATCCAAATAACAGGTCTGATATTGCTATTTTCTTGGCATGCTTTAAAATAACAAAACCCCACCCTTCATTCCTCTAGATCACAGGATCATCTTAGGAACTATACTTTTCTAAAAAAATAAAGGAATCATATCAAATGCAATTGCAGTCACAATATAACCTTGCAAACTAATGGAGTCCATTAACATTCCACCATTAGAGCCACCAATGGAACATCCCACTACATAGGATTAAATCTTAAGTAACATTTTCTGAAGATGAGAAGTTGGAAGCACAAGTCCCATATTCAAGATTTTTAGACTGCTGAAGTCTAACTCAATTTTTCAGAAGCAATTAATTTATATTCTTCAGAACTGTTTCCCAAAACATTCAGTAAAGATTACAGACTTACAGAGAGTTTTTCAACAATAGCTGCTTTGCCCTGGAACTGCTGTCCTTCCCACGTAAGGCATGATGCATCAATCTGGGGGGAAAAGAAAAGCAATCATAAACATGCCTAGGTAACCCTTTAGCAATCCTTGTAAGAAACTTTGTTTACTTGGCATATATCCTTAGAATCCAACTATTTTGAAACTACCTCAAAGGGAGATGGAAAGAAACCACAAAGAACAACTGGAAATGTTTGGAATAAACCAGCTAGAAATTAAGCAGACTAAATTTCATTATCATGATTCCACCATCAAAAAAAAAATTTCCTGCTGGATCAAAGTTAGCTTTCAGAAGTAAATCTAAAGGATAAAAAAAAAAATAATCCTATGGACACGAAGTCAAGCACTCAGAGACAGAAAAATATATGAAGAAATCTGACAAAATAAGCTGCGCCACCAGTTTGTTTTTTGTTTCCTCTCAGGTACTGATATGCTTATCCTACTCACGCCCAGAAAAGTAGAATGTGCCTCTCAAAGTTTTCTAACAGACCACTCTGTGTGGCGTGAAGTAATTAAGGTGCTTCAACCTACAAGGACTTCCAGCATACAAGGGAGGGTGTTCTGAGCATGCTACATCAGGTGCAACAGCAACAGGCAAGAAACTTTCTATTCAGCTTAGGATACTCTGTTTAAACCACAGTCACAATATCCTACTGCTGACATAGCTCTGCCTTCTCAAATCCAGTTGTAAACCTTGGCAAACAGACCACTTAAACTGGTTTCCGCAGAGCTCAAAGCCTGCCTGCTGCCATCTCCAAACAGCATGCTCAACTTACACCTGATAGCCCAAGTTCCTGCATACCCTATCACAGATGGCTATTCCTTCCACCTTTTTGAGTTTAAATACCACCAGGAACATGATTCCCAGCTCTTTCCCATCCAGTCTTCAACTCTCACCGAAGCTCTGAATGTCTCAGCAGAAAACGGCAGATTCCAAAGAACTCCATTTGTATGCCCTCTGGTAGATTTCCCTGGCCTTGTGCTTGACCCACACATCAAAAAGCCACTTCAGCCACGCAGGCTGTGCTAAACCTGCAGAAGTCACAACCACTGTAAAAAAAGCTTTTGGTCCTCCACATATCAACAGAAGGAACTACACAGTGCAGCAAAAGCCAAAAGAACAAAGGGGACCAGGGCAACATCACAAAGCATTTCAGGGTCACAGATGCAACTGAACACTGCACGAAGAGCCCCTGAATACAGTCTCCTCTTGAGTTTGGACACATTTCTTTCAGGAGGAAACAGCCTTTGATCATGTAATCTAAAGTCACATATCAAGTCATCTGGCTGACGCCACCTGCATCTTGCATGACATCAACCCCCGATGCTGGTGACTTGAGAAGCCAAGTGATGGTACCAGGGAATGAGGCTATCCTCTCAAGTATTCACAGCACAACCTTCAAATATGGAAAGCCAGAAAAGCCTTCCCCAAAAGAGGGGACCTAGAACCTGCCTGACTGAATCCACTTCAGCAATGAGCAGGTGAGCACACAGTAGTGTAGGACCCTCCTGATGTTTCAAAGTGCAGCAGAGGACATAGATGAAGTTGGTGAGGAAATATGCTCTTCCTGGAACACACTACAACTTCCCATTGTACCTAATCAGCATCCACCTGACTCTCTGCTATAGGTTGCGTTCCTTAGCCACTTACTGTATCAACAATCTGGAATTGCTTCAAGAACAAAAAGCAACTCCTCGTTTATCCCAAAAGCCCTACAGATGAAAAAATGGCATAAGACAGTATTTCATTATAAGTAGCCACACACTCAAAGCAAAGGAAAAATGTCGCTACAGCATCTTCCTGCAAAACAGCTGCAGGGGGATAACTGTAAAACCAGTCTTTGACCTAGTACTCCAACTCACGTAACTCAAGCAATTCATGGCAAAAGTGACTGGCCCAGATGCCTACCTGGAATAAGTGACAAAAGCTCAATTGACTTGGATATTACACTGCTAAAGGAGAAAACTGAACCTTTGGGTGGAAGCAGTGATACAGGAATGCAAAACAAATCCAAGTGCTCCCTGCTGCATTTCTGCATGCTATGAAATGTTTGCTGCCACAGGGTGTCTCAAGGCAAAAAACTCAGCAGCAAAAGCACATTTCTGCAGAACCTCCCCTAATTTAGACAAGTTGTGACCTTGGTGCATTTCAGCCACACAAAACAGGGTCCCAGTCCTCCATAGTTTTGGAACTCCACAGAACACCACGTATCAGTGACCTGCATTATAGTTTTCCTGACTACATTTGCAGAGGCATCTCCACTGAATGATGAAAGGTAGAAAGACTCTAAGGGTGGAAAAAAAGCCAGGAGTTCATTGTGTGGAGGGCCATGTTTCCAGGAATTTAAATTAGCCTGTACTTAACACCAGTCTTCCGAGGTGTGTGAGACTGAATGCGTTTGGGTAATAATATGACAAAAACTGCTAGGTGCCTTCCTATGTGGAGCTGTGGATTGAACACAGGCTGCTTGTTTTTCTTGGTTTAGAGGCTCTGTGTACATTCTGGCCAAGAAATTATAATGCAACAATCTAGTAGACAGCAAATACAGAACAAACCAAAGCGCAAGTGCTATCAGTGCCAGTATAAGGAGGGGTGTCAGATGGTGATCATGCAACAGTTTCAATCCTCAAGAGCTTGGTGAAGCCGCATACAACTCATCCAGCAGATGAAAAAAGAACAGAAAACCAGGATATGCTGCTGAAGACTTGTAAGACTTGAGTGTCTAGCTGAGGTGCCTCAGCCACCCAGCAGCATTCCTCACCACCAGTAACCAGCTGCACAGGCAGTGCACTCTGCATGCTCTGTGGGAACCTTCCCCCAGAACTAAGAGCTGATGTTCCCTGGGTTTGTTAACTACATTCTTTAACTCTGGAAGCCAAATCTACTTTGCCCAAAATAAGGGGCAAAAATAAAAATCTGATTTTTGAAGAAATTTAAACTGAAATTAGATTTATTTTAAAAATTCTAAGTATTTAAACTGGATTCAAGATTTAAAATATATTTTAATGTTCTGAGGATTAATACAGCATGAGATTCAAGAAACACCTGCAAGAACTGCTAAACACAGAGTAGGGCATACATTGCATCCCACTTCAAGAGGGATCCAAGCAAATCCACACCTGTAAATTAATGGCAAAATAAAGCTAACATATTTGCTTTTACAGAGAATTTAGTCACAGGATCATCATCAGCCCCCTCCACTGCAAGCCACTGCCTACAGTCAGCTGGGGCTTTTATGTGTCTAACCGCCTATAGGTAAGGCTGACAAAGCTCAAAACAGAAGTAGTGAAGTGTAAAAGAAATGCAATAAACGAAAGTTGAGTAAGTGTGATTGCATTGATTGACATTCTGGAGTCTGAATAAAACCCACCATCCCACCCTGTGCACTTCCACCCATCAAAACAGGGAAACCCAGACAGATAACAGAAGAGAGTGTTACTCCCTTTTTAGAGATACTTACATATATTGCTCCTAACTGAGTCCTGTCTGCATCAAAAAGCTGGTAGTAATGTTGTACAAAGCTGGACCCAATCTGCTCCCAGATAGGCTTGTCTCCCATTCTGAATCCTCACCTAAAGCCAGTGACTATAAAGCAAACAAAAAAATAATTAGAAAGGTCACACAATTAAGCATAACACTTGGCTTGAGTATTAAGCATCAGTAAACACAGATCCTCTCAGCTGGCTAGAATTTTTCTTTGGAAGAAGTAGGACAAGTCTCATCTCTGTGTCCTAGACTTTTGTAAGTAAATATCTTAGCAATCATATAGTTTAATTTCTTATTACAGTATTGGGTGATTTCTAGAGCTATTGCAGTGTGGTCACAAATCATGTATGAAAGCGGAGAACAAGAACAAAAATTAGTTGTTAGCACCTTCTATTCAAACATTTCAAAAATTACACCACTGAAAAAGTTGGTGAGTGTTTGCTACTTCAACTTGATCTTGTCTACTGTAAACAACTGACATATTAATATGTAGTGTCTGCAAGTGGCTCACACCAACTGATTTACCTGTTCAGCTCCCCAGGTATTTCACCATCCATAGGCCATTGTGTAAGGAAGTTTCTTTCAATGCTACACAACAGGAGTTAATTAACCAGCTCTCTGCTTAATGCAAGCTTACTTTCCTTTTCTATGCTGTCACTAAGGCTGAAGTACACTCAACAATGTTCTCTGTGAACCTGTAGCAATTTCAAGGTACAAACGTGATTTTTCATAGTAGTGAGAATCTGCTGTTCCCAGTGAAGGCACTGGAAGCTCAAGAGGCAGTGCACGCTTCTGAACATGAGTCCCTCCAAACTAGGGGGATTAAACAAACATACAGCACATGCAGCAGTCCAGATAGACCCAGTCTAGAAACCACCTTGTGCATGATCACTACCGATGATCGCTTTACCATGTCATTAAATTTTTCAAGAAAGCAAATTCATTTTTACTTTATCCTGACACCTGAAAGGCTAAAGGATTGTGCTAAGATTCAAAACATGATGTTTTGCTCAAAACCCGCTACATGACATTTTAAGATCTGATTTTACTTAAGCAAACTAAACTACACTTGCTAAATGTCAAGAATTGTCAGACTACTACTAGTCCCTCTGCAATCCCTGACCAGGAACCCTGGAACTAGAGATCTGTACTGCACCACTAGTCTGGAAAGGCATGAGATTCCATTTTAGAACACATGACACGACAGTTATTTTGGCTTCCTTTAGATGTCAATTACTCACACACGTCTTTAAGGTTTGACAAATTCCTAAGAGAAGCAAAAAACCATATTCCCCAAGATCTCCACAGCAAGTATTATTACCAGGCCTAGCTTTGTGTGCAAAGTCAGCCAAGAAAGCTCTTCTCATATTTTACGCCTTTGGCTGTTTTCCTCATACAAATGGGAACTGAAATGAGTTCAAACCCTAGCCCAGAAGTTTTAAGGTTACACAAAATCGGCCAGACTTACAGAACAGCAACTGTCTTTTATTAGATCAATGGCATAACAGGAGGTAACAAACATACAGGTTTTCAGGCTGGTAATTTCAACTACCTAAGTAAAATACAAACCAAGAACAACTGCTAGAGCTTAGACACCCAGACTATTTGAGGGAGAAAATGGCTGGCATCTGTGGAGCTGAGAACGTGACAGCCCAGAGAACTGTCAAGGTGGCCCTCCCTTGCTGAGAAAGGGATGTTTTCCAGCCTGTGAAAAAAGGAGAGGTTCAGCAGGAAGAGTTCTGGTTGTGATAATGCACTCCAAAAGCATGCCACAGACTCCGTGGATTTTGACATCCAACTGATGCTGGCTGCATGCTAGTTCTCAAGTGCATCTTAGAAATGCATTTTATTCAAGGCTGAGATAAAAAATGAACTTAACATAGAAATATCCCACGCAACATGGTCAACATCAAACTCAGAAACCCTGCACACCAACAGAGACTAGAAATTCAAAGACTTGTTGCCACATAAATATCTGAACTGCTCAAAAAAAAAAACATCTATCTGGCATCAGTCACCATCACACGCTCCACTAATACTTGCAATATATGACTCAGTCTGAGGAAGTTTTACCCAGTGCAGCCACTCCTCTGGGAAAACAGATCACAAATTAAAAACCCATCCAAGTACAATAGGTTTAAAAAAACCAAAACACATGCACACCCTGAACAACGAACCTACTTTACAACAGAAAAAGTTGTATTGACTGCAAAACCACAATTGCCACATACCAGCCTAACCCAGAGCAGATGTAGAAATGTAACAACTTCAGCCTGCATTAAAGGGGTTTACGTTGAAAGAAAACCCCCTTAAAACCATCACACCAACTCCGTGGTTGTTAGGGCACTCTCACATCTTATTTGGAAAACCAGAAGTACTAATATTTAGTTTTGAAGTCTGCTGTTTCCACTCCAGACCTGCAGGTACCTAGAGGTGTAGTTTGGGATAGCTGTGGCAGAGCCAACAATCAGTCCAAGTGAAAAAATCTCTTCTAGTCACTTTCTACAGACTGTCATAGCTTCAACTTCAACCCATGAACTCTCATCACTCTGATATCCTTCCTAAACATTCAAGTGCAAATCTAGTTGATGGTATCAATGTTAAACCGCCACACACCTAACACTAAGATGAAGTAGTGAACAGCAAAACCACATCAGCTTATTCTCCTGAAGCTAAATTATTTTTTATATATATATACACACACACAACGTGTATTCACCTTTAACAGCTCACTGTACCATCATATGAACTCCAGATCAAGCCGTATGCTAGCTACCACTGCACCTAGTTTAGACCCAGAGGCTTTCAACTCCTCAAGGCACAACAGCCTCACTCAAGCACCAGATGCCTTCTGTTCTGTGAGAAAGCCTTTGAGGCAAGAAATTAAGGAATTCATATTTTAAATACAGAAAGTAGTAGTATAGTTTCTAAAACTAAGAATTAGTATGCTAGCTTGCTATCTCCTTCTAAAAAAACATATTTGTATTTTGGCAGGTAAAACACCATTACACACAAACAAATCAGCGTAAATTTGACCAGTTATAATGCTGATTTTGCCAGAAGTGAGAACCAGACAAAACAAAAAATGCTGCTGAAATTAATGATCCTTGGTTTTGTTTGTCACAACCTTGCTTTTTTTCCTGTGCCATTCATATATGGTTTTGCTGAACACTCTCGCTCTCCCTGGAAAGGTTTCTATTTTCCTTTTCTGATTTGTCACCTTTTCCTCCATGCTGTCTTATGTTCTCCACCTGTCATCACAGATGTAAGAAGCTTAGAGATGTACCTAAAGAAAGAACAAGTAGGAACTATCTGTGTCATCAAGCCCAGTCCTTTTCAGTGAGATACAATCCATGTAACATTGTATTCATACATTTATCAGGCTGTTTTAATGGGATAAATGTAATATAAAAGGCTTTTAAGATCTATTCTAAAGCTAGGAAGAATGCATATGCTCTGATGTTGTCAAACACCAGGATAACACAGATGTACCTCAGAGCCATCCAGCCAAATCTATCTGTGGTTCACTCAACATTTGATTACAGAGGCAAGAATATTCAGTTAATATTAAGCCAGATAAAAGAAGTTTCAATAAGCCAGAAGGCACATAAGATGTGGCACTGCTGCTGAAAGTTACCACTGTATAAGTGTATTACTGGATATTCCACCTTCACTCCCCATGGAAAAGGAGACATAATTCCTTAACCTAATTAATTTTCTTTCTTTTGTCACTTCAAACCAAAACTACCTCATCACATTGACTTAAGATCATCACAGTCCATTCGATTAACAGCTTCTTCACAGAAGCACAGCCGCAAAGCTGAGCTACCAACACAAAAGTGTAATACTTTAATCCACATTACTAAATTTTTTGGAATCTGCTCATATTAGAGAATTTATGCCCACCTCAAATACCACCCAGCAGTCAGTGCTCAAGCCAAAACCTAGTACAGTGCACAAAAACTGCAGCTGCCAGCAGCTCCCTCTTCAACAGGTATACGCTGACGCTGCAGAACTGGAATCGCTGCTGCTCCACGGGGGACTTTTCCACAGTGAAGTCTAAATCAAAATTTCCAATACCTTTGCCAGGCCACACACTGACACATCCTCAAGTGTAAACTCCAGTCCTCTACACATCTCTCACCAAGCTTCTTACAAGGTACCATGGTGTCCCCAGTATCTTCATCCAATGTTCATCCCTTGGCGTGGCCCTGCCACTGCTGCACAATGCCTTGGTGTACACCGCATCTCTGAACGCACAGCAAAGCTCCCATGTTCAGCATCTTGCAAGAGGGAATTCATACCCTAAGCCATGCAGAACTTCCCAGTTCCACATACCACCAGGCCTTCCTACATGCAGTCACAGGCTCCCAACATCAACAGGCCTTCCCCAGGGCCCCACAACTCCGACAGCCCAGCCCGCACAGAACATACTGCCCAATGCTTCTGTTGCTCCTCGACCTTGCCAAATCACACAAGGCAACACTGCACGCTGAAGCCTCTCTCCCCACTTCCCCACAGGCTCCTCCGGCTTGTTGTGTCCTGTGCCACCAACCATGCTAGTCCAGGAGGGGGACAACTGCCTGAACTAAGCCTCTCCCTCACCTGCTTTGGCATGCAGCAGATGGCACCAATATCATGTGAAGCGGCACGACCCAGAAAGCAGCAGCAGCACCAAGAGAGAAGACGCATCAAGGTATGAGAAAAGGACTCGAAGAGAACAGAGCCTTCACGTGGGCCATGAGTGACCTTGAATTAGACTAAGGTTACATTGGCCTCAGGCAGCAGATTCTTCTGTCCGCAAAATTCAAACCCACACAATCTTTTCCACTGCTTGTCCCAGCTTAGGTGTTCCTATCTACCCTCATCCCTCTTCCTTCTCTGCCTTAACTCAAAGTGTGAGAGATCAGCACGAACACAGCAAGACTGCCTATAACTCCTAAAAGGGAACACAGTTCTTAGAAGACCTGATTCTGCAAAAGGTCTGGATGAAACCTCTTCCCATTGCTTCCTTCAACAAACAAGAAACCACAAAACAATGTGGAAACAATTCTGTGTCAGCACGCTACAGCACAAAGTTCATCTTTCTGCTGAAGCACAATCACCAGGAGCTACTTGGAGGTGTAACTTGAGGAAAAGCCACCCTTTTACTTGGCAAAAGTAGAAAGAGTCACCTGCACGTAAGCACCAGTGACATCTGGAGCAGGTGGGCTATCATCACAACTCTGCAACATAGAGAAAGACCAAATAATTGTTTCAACCAGTGGTTGTTTTTACTCCATTATCAGACCTGGACATATGTAAGCTTACTGCTTGAACAAAATTCTTTTTGAATTCAAGCATGGCAGACCTGCACTTCTAGAAAAATCCTACATTTTCTGAAAGAGTCAACAAAACCTAGCATGAGCACAGTACATTATAATGTAAATTGCTAAAGCAAATGAGGGTGGTCTCCCAGGGACAGCCACATTTTAAAAAGCAAGCTGTATTCAAAGAATCAATGAACGACCATCACAGGCAAATAAACTCAGTAAAGACCTTCCGATCTGCGGAACATCAAGAAAGAAAACACTGAATTTAAAAAGGAAAAACTTCAAACCAATACACTCTAACATGCTGGGGGGTGTGGGGTGTGTGTCATCATCTATTATCCAGTTATGACTACACTTATTCTATACAAAATCAAAGCATAAATAAACCACGCTCCCTGGACATTAAAGCTGGCCCTACACACCACTGCACTGAAGTTAAAACTCTCTTAAGATCGAATTCAAGCACATTTTCTGGAAGACATGAAAATCAGCATAACAAGAGAGCACCAAGGCTCCCTTTAAATCAGTGCTGGCTGGTGCAGGGGCACATGCAAACCCATGGCAAACATGATTTACACCATCAGTTGCTGCACCCTTCACTACTGATTAACATGAGCAAATAAGGCCAATGGAAGAGCTCTTGTTTTTTTCAGTTCCTGTTATTCACGCAATTTCTACCACGCATGTATTTTTGATTGCTCAGATTAAAAAAAAAGTGACTAGTCTTCAGACTGCAGTAAAAAAAATTAAAGCAGCAAACAGCTTTTAAGACTATTTTTGCTTCAATCTCTTTTCCATTACCACTGAAACTTGGAAAGATAGAAGTGTCTCCTGTGCACACTTGCTAGGAACACAATGGAACCAGCATCACAGGACCAGTTAAATCTTCCTTCAAACAGATCATCTATTCAGCTACACCAAGAATCACTCGATAACATCATTTTCCTTCAGCAAAGGCATACACTCTCAACAGTAAAAGCTACACAAATTATCACAGAATAACTCAGGTTGTAAGGGATCTCCCTCCAGCTCAAAGCAGGGTCAGCTAGATCAGATCAGGTTGCACACACCTTTATCCACTTTGATCCCAAAAAGCCCTGATGATGGAGACTACGTAGCCCCTGCAGGCAACCTGCTCCAATGCTTGACTGTCCTCATGCAGAGAGCAGCTCTCTCATGTCCAACCAGAATTCCTTCTATTCCAATTTGTGCCCCTTGTCTCCTGTTCTCCTACCAACTACCTCTGTGAAAAGCCTCATTCCATTTTCCTGATAACAGCCTGACAGTCATTAGAGGCTATGACTAAGCCCCATTTCAAGCCTTCTCTTCTCTGAACTAAAGAAGCCCTGGCCAGGCAGAATGCACATGAACACAGGGATGATGAAATACTGGAACTTACTCAGGGACATCACATATCATCCATCATTTATCTTAACACACTGTACCTCTTTCTGATAAACTCCTATTTAGTGGTCAATCTTTCTCCCATTTAAAAACCTGTATTAATTCCCAGCTGAGGAGCAAATTCATGCATTCAGAGACTGAAAGAAGTGCTTCTCTTCAGTATCTTTGCTATCATCTCCACAGTAGCCAACAGATCCACAGAGGCTAGCAATCCGAAAATTCAACAAAGACCTTCATATCGTAATTGCTAAGGGCTACGCTGTGAGAAATTACATTATTCTAAAGACACTTTCAGATCTAAAAATAATTAAGTCTAGATATGCAAACAGTGGAAGGCCAGAAAGGGAAGGAATGAATGACAAGATGCAGACTGTTTCCCTCTGAAAAATATGGAAAATAAATTGACTTTCCCTTTCTCAGTCTTTTTATTCCTCTGCTCCTACTTCATTAAACCAAATTAATGCAGGAATTATGCCAACCCAAAGTATATTTTTTTGGTTACAGATGTCAGCAAGGACAAGGCCATTTGTAAACCAAATATACAGGGAGGACTCTGGAAAATCTTTCACTGTGCCTACAGCTTGATGCTCATCCTATCTGCAACGTGGCAAGCCAACAGAGTCACAAAGTTAGTCCAGGTAATATTTGTCTATATATTTGAGAGTCACATGTTACATATAATTGGAGAGGAAGGCATAATGTTTTGTTGTTAAGCAATAGCCACAATGCTATATACATCTGCCATTTTTCCCACAGTATTCTTTATGCAAGCCAGAAACTGAACTCAAGTGCACAAGGCTTAAGTCGCATTTCTTTTCCTCGGGATGAACCCAAGACTGCTCAGTTTTATAGTAACAGAGGAGGCACTGGGGAGCTGAAAGGGAGAACTGCTGCACCACATTTTTCTTTACCTTACAGGAACAGTAACATAACATTTAATCTCCAGGAAACAGCAGAATAAAAGATATTTCTATCTATCCAACTATCACAACAACTGTTTCAGGTTAAAAGAAAATTAGGAGCCAATTTTAAAGTTATAGAAGCAAATACACCATATTTTTGTTATAATCTGTTCTTCTCTATCAAATCATTACTTAAAACTTAAACAGGTTCCTTCATGAACTCAGAAGCAAAAGAATATACAGTAATAATTTTTATTCTAAATAGAATTTCCAACAACAACTGCAACTTAGCCCTTGCAAGTTCTCTTGTGGTTCACAACTAAAGTTTGGCACATTTGAAAACAACCACTGTTGTACTTTTGTCAAAGTAGCCATTGTGAAAAAACAGCTCCAAATTAGCACAAGGGCAGCCACATCTGAAAATGTAACTCTAGGTAAATTAAACTAGTGCAGGGTTAAATGCGAGAGGACCAAGATAATGATATATGTATACTGCCCCATAACTTAAGGTTTAGCCACAGCGTTCTCTATTATTGATTGGCAGCATTCAAAATATAAAAAATTATCTCCAACATGCTCTACGATCTGCAAGCTTTCCATGTGTGTAAGCAAGGCTTGTTGTACCTCACCTCCATACAACTGGTATCATGGTCTTTGCTTGAGCTCCAAATTTCCAAGATACACCTGGGGAAAAAAAAATATCGCCGAAACCTTTCCTATGGTATCTACCAAACTAACCTTACACTTCCAAAACCCACACATTTTCCCTCCTGTTTTGCTTCCTTCCCCCACCCCGCTGCAACACACAATAGTCCTGTGTCCAAAAACATGGTATGTAAGTGCACAAACTGGTCACACACAAATATGAATATCAAAACCATCTGTGAAGCCACAATATCTAGAACTGAAAGAAATTATATTTACAACATTGCAAGCTATTAGGATATATTGCAATCCTTACACAAGACATACTCTACACCACCAGACAACACTATTATTCATGACAGAGACAAAAGAAAACCCAGCAGAGAAAACTGCAGAAAGTTGTTGCTATTTGCATTTCATGAAGAACTGAGCAAACACAGGTGTTAAAAACAAATACATTTCAAACCATCTACCAGGCAACTTGCAGCCTTTTTAGAGAAGAACGTGAAGTAACAATTGGGACCCCAGTGTTAACAGCCCAAAAGTGAGCCAAAATATCATTGCATTTCAAATTAGATTACATGTTTCACTGATAATGATACTATATACAGTAATTCCTCTACTTCTACACAGAGATCTGTGAAACACCTTTCTCTTTTGTTGCTGCTATAAGAAAACTTACGACTCACCACACACAAACACAGAAAGCATTGCCTAAATTCAACTCCTCCCAGAAAAAAAAGTGAAACCAAGATGATCAACTTCAGCAGGCAGCTGATTAATGAATCAGATTTGACTTCTGAGCAACACTTCTGCAACCAATTCAATTTCAAGCATTTACCTGGGTTTTGTTTGAGTTCAACTGGAATACAACGTGTATGCCACAAATCCAGCTCTAGAAGATACATTCACACTGGAAATGATGGGCTTCAAACGAGACCGAACAGCTGAAGCACTGTTACAGCCCGCCTTCGACAGGAAGCTATATTTGAAATGCAAGAACAGGGTCTTGGGACGCAACGTCTTCAGAAAGCTACTGTATATTAACGAAATGCAACATATGCTCCTTGCTGCTGCAGTTTTTTGCTGGTTTTGATCGGTTTTAAAGCTGAAAAGCGACAACAGCTATAGAGATGGCAGAAAACAATAATCTCTTGTAGAATCAAACTGGCAACTCCAAGGAAAAAAACAGACGGCTATGGCAGGTCGCTGAGCACAAGCAGTTTTGCTCATTTTGCTCCGAGAAAGCGCGGACCCTTTCGTTTTCTACGTGACAAAGTGATTCAACCACACCAGATGAAGCCCGTCCCTCGCACAGCCTGCCGGCAGCCGGCCCCACAGCCAGGCCACCGACACCGCGGGGCACCGAGGCCCAGGGGCCGCGCTCAGGCCGCACGAACCGCCCCCAGCCGCTCCCCCTCCACCGCCGGGCATCGAACCCTGCCGCCGGCAGGCAGGCAGGAGCGGCGACGGGCGGCCGGCCCGCTGCCGCCGGCCCAGCCCGGGCACACCGGGGCGGCCGGCAGGGAACTGCCGGTGGCTGCTGAGGCTCAGCCTTCACCGTCCGGGCCCCGCCGCGGGGCTCCGCTCCCTCAGCCCGCAGCCCGGGCTCGTCCCGGTAGAGGCCTCGCGTCCCGCCCGGAGGGGCCGGCCCGCGGGCCTCCCCACCCGCCTCAGCCCACCGCCCGCCGGCGGGGCCCCGCCCGGGCCCCCACAGCCCCGGGCGGCACCGCGGCTCCCTCAGCCCGTAGGTGCGGGCGCCGGGCCACGGCCGCCGCCCCTGGGGGCCCCGCGCTGCCGGCGCCTCAAAGACGGGGAAGGTCAGGGCGGCTCCGGCCGTCGGCTGCCACCCAAAGCCTAGCCCACGGCTGCCCGCGGCAGCGCTGTGGCCGCGCCACGGGGTCCCCCGCGGCCAGAGAGCGCGGAGTAGAGCGGCGCCATGTGCCGAGCGGCGGGCAGTCGAGCCCGCTCCCGCCGCCGCCCCGCCCCCGCGTACTCACCCCGCGGCTCCCACTATGGCGGCGGCGGCACCGTGCGCGGCGCGAACCCCCTCAGCCTCACTCGCCCGCGCTCTCCGCCCCGCCCCGCCCGCCCCGCCGCATGCCGGGACAGCGAGCTCTCGCCGGCCGTCGCAGCGCGCCGGGAGGGGCGAAGAGGACTACACCTCCCGGCGTCCCCCGCGCCGCCGTCCGCCTCGCCTCATTTGAATGAAGGGAAAAGGGACCGTGCGGTGCTGGCCCCGCCGGAGGCGTCCCGGAGCACTGTGGGATGGTGGCGGAGCAGGGAAGGGCGGGGGCGGGGAAGGCGAGCGTCCCCGCTTTAGAGGGGTACCGCGTGCCAGGCGGGTAACCGCTGCCGCCGCCGCTCTGTAAGAGGGCCTTGGCGGCTTGCGGGGACACGCAGCCCGCCTAGGGCCTGTGGCGGTGAGGGGCTGCCCCTGGGCAGGGCTCCTTCCCCTGCCCCCGGAAGGGCTTCCGCCGCGGCGGCCCAGCGGCCCGGGGCGAGGAAGCGGGCAACGAGCCGCGGCCACAACTCCACGTCCCGAGGGAGCTGTAGCTCTCCTAACAAGAGCTATACAGTGGGTGGAAGAAAATATTTTTTTTTTTTTTTTTAAAGTACGCGCTTGGCTTGTTTGCAGTGAAAGAAGTTAGCACTGGAGGTGTTGGGTTGTAGAAAAATGCCTTCAGATAAATCCTGATTATTGGGCCTCCTGGAAGCCTGCGCGCCCACCCCAGCAGCAGCCCCGGGCGCTCTGGGGTGCCACAGCTTTCCTTGTGGTTTAGCTCACAGGGCCGTGCCTGGAAGGGCAGCAGCTGCCCTGTCCTGGTGCTTTGGCCCAGCTTGGGAGGTCCCCAGGTCCTGCTGGCAAACCCAAGCGGTACCTGTCTGCTCCATAGAGCGCTGGCACTGCGCAGCCCTGCACAGAGATGGGTCGGCAGAGCATCTGCCCAGACTTGCTGCTGAAAGCAGTGCTGGGAAGGAGATGGAGGTGGTGGACACTGAGCCTCCTTCTTGGACTCTTGATGTTGCACTGTCTTCCAACAAGTTTGTCCTGTTGGAAAAAGGCAAACCTGATTGCCAACACTCTGTTGGTCACTATCTCATGGCTTCTTATCCCACATGGCCTGGAAACAGAGACTGCAGGCAGCTGATACTCCACTGAGCCCAGGTGAAGAGAAGCTGAACAAGAAATAAGTGATTTCCCCCCACCGCCCCCCTTCTCTCTGACATTTTTTATGACTGAGGTGCTGGTTCAAGTCTGGGAGAAAATGCTAAGCTTTTTCATTGCCTTTGTCATGGCATTGTCAGATCTCCAGCTGCCAGTCTGAGATGCGTTCAGGTGCTCTGTACCTTGTGGCTGTGACTGATGTCTCTCCCACAGCGGGGGGAAGATGTCGGTGGAATGACTGGCATTGTCCTGATCACAGTTCTTTGTGGACTCAGCTCAAGGATTTGTATCATGAACAAACTCTTTTTTTTAAATTTTTAAATTGTAGAGCCAGTGACATTTACACAGGTGTTATTTACAGAGTTTGTGCACGGCCAGCCTGACCAGATGAAAAGACATGAGAAGGATTTGCATGATATGGACCTCCCGGCGTCCCTTCTTCTAGCTGATGTGTTGCAGAGTCTGTTCCAAACATAGGACTCAGGCCTGGAACTTGCAGGCTTTAGGATAGCATCGTGTTGATTTTCCTTCTGCTGTTCCTGTAGTTGCCACTACAGTGCAGTAGGTATTGCTAGTTGCCCCTTTCTGCTCTGTGCAGTGTTGTTTTTAATTTTTTGAGGGAGAATTGCTGTATGATTTGGGAAGAAAAGTAGAAATGAGATGCTGGGGGCTGAATGGAGCATCCTGAGGAGAAGGTAGCTGGGTTTAGGAATGTTTTGCTTGTGTGAGAGCCGTTCCTAAATCATATTCCATCAGAAAGTGTGTTTCCAGAGAGAAGGGAAGTGGTGAAGGTCCGTCAGCAGATGGTAACCTCGCTGCCTGCAAGAGCACGCCATTTTTCTCCTTTTCCCACACAGTGATTTCCAGATGAGTTGTGGAACAGGCACAGATGCAGCTGGTGCCTTGTGGTTGCCCATCTGGTCTCTGGGCTGTCCCAGCACCCCTATCTGAACTGTTGTATTTCTGTGGGGAAACAACCAGCCTTTTGAAGTGAGAACTGATAGGCCAGCAGCTGAATGATGCCGATTCTTTATTTTTTTAGCAGAGATTAAGAGGGGTATCACTTAGGAGCCCAGGCAGCTTCAAAGCCCTGCTTTGCTGGTCACTGTAAGTGGACAAGAGAGACATTTTTTACCCTAAAAATCTTGCAATCGAAAAACCATAGAATCATCAAGGCAATGAAGATGGGACTGTGCTATGAAGTGCATGACAGAAGTGTACACTTGGCTCAGTAGCATCCATCCTGATCAGAGTGGAGCAAATTTTCATTGCCTGGTTCTCACCCAGCCCTTAGATAGTGATGAATTTGTGACACTGGGATCCTGGGAGTGCTCCCGTGTTCTGCTCAGGAGGAATGTGAAAGCTTTGGATGCTTCCTCCTTTACTGTTGGTCCTGGGAGGCAGCAGCTGCTGCTTTCTGGATCTGGGAATGATACAATGAGCCCACCAGACTACCTGGGCTCTGATCAAGAATAGCGAGGGGAGCCAGCCCCAAGAATGGGCCTCAACAGCCCTTGTAATGAGGGTAAAAAAAAGGCCATGTGAGATGCAGAGAAGGAAAGTAAGAACAAGGAGCAGAAGGTTGGGGTTGGTGGCACTGTTTGTCTCAATTTATCCCTGATTTAGCCCAGAATTTCAGCATTTCTGCTGTCTGTATAGAGAGCAGAGAGGTCTGAGGCTGTATCAGAGAGATATCTGCCATCCAGTCTATCAGTCTATGCTTTCTAGCACACTAGTTCCCAGAGGAGTCCCCAGCCTCTGCATAATGATGTTCACTGGCACAGTAATTTCTGCCCTGTCACATCAGGGCCCTGGGCAAAGGTAGGAACAGTGGGAAGGGCTGTAAGAGGAGGCAGTTTCTGAAGCTGGAGGCAGGATTCAAGATGGGGAGACAGAGGTGGAGCTGGCATGGGAACACACTGACCTCCAACACAATGGCTTCCAACAATGGCAGAGAAGAACTGCAGGTGAAGAGTTTGGGCAGAACACCAAAGGATAGTCCTCATGGAGAAACTCACCCTGCGAAAGATGCTGTGTTAGAAGTCATGAAAATAGTTGTCTGCCCAAAATGTAATGGGAGTGATCCTGATCTCTGAAATAAAGGTGAACTGAGCAAGCCTTGTGCATGTGCAAAGAAATTGGTTAGGATTTCACCTACAGAAGAGTGGTTTGCATTGGAGAGAAGCTTCTCTGTCTTTCTCCCATTTGGTTCAGCTTGTTAACTTTTCTTGTCACATAAGAGCCCCTCTGTCCTTTCCCATCCATATCTGATCATGAAGAACTTAACACAGAGCTCAGGCTACAGCTCACCACCTTGCTCTCACAGGGCCCCATCGCCAAAACTCTTTTTATCCTCCGTTCTCACAAAGTCTGATTTTTACCTTATTAAAGTTCAAAAACCTTAGTCCTTGGAAGTGCAAATGCTTCAGGTAGAGCCAGGTGATGAGGTAACGCCACCTTTGGAAAAACAGTTCTTCTGTTTAATCTGGACGTTTGGATCGCATAGCTTGCATACATGCATAGAGCCATTAGGTGAAGACTGTGAATGTTAGAATGCTGTTTTTACTCAGTGTAGCCTGAGCTTCAACCAGTCATGGTGTGATTTTGTCAGCTGGTTTGGGAAACCAGGGAAGGAACAACCAGGAACTTTCTACAGATGTCGAAAATGCCATCAGCCAGCTGATAGCCTGACTAGCAGCTCTCCCCATTATAGGCATCCTGCGTTAGCCTCATCCATGCTGTCAGGAGTTTAGGAGTGCGTGGCCAAATGTGCCATAGATGGAGTTATATTTCTAGATTTCTTGTGTAACTGGAAAGCTGAACTGGTTGGTGAGCTTGTATCATGACACTGGATACAGGCTACTTAGGGAACATGTGACTTGTTTAGCACTTGAGCCCTACAGCTTGAGGACGATGAGCAAGAATGCATCGTCTTAAGTAAAATAAAATTATTAACCCTCTAGGTTAAAGGCTACCCTGTTACTACAGAAAAAATTAAAAATAGGCACAGAACCCAGAAAGGACATTACTATTAATCTTTAGGAGTGATTGACTGTTATAAACATGAAATCAAGGTTTTCCCTTAGAACCATAAAAGCTATTTTAAAGATTCTTCAACTCCCCTTGGAGGGCTAACGTTTGATAATATACACACAGAGGAATGTGGCAACCAACAATAGCTGAAGCTGGTAGAAGAAAAATATGGCGAGGATATAGGTAAGATTAGAATACAGGATGCAGAAAGGTGAGGAGCTGAAGTGGCAGAAAAAGCATTTGCATAGAGCAGTAATGCAGTCTGTTAGCATACTAAGAAGCTTTCCTACAGAATTAGCCTCTTAATTCACTGCCAGTACCATTACTCGCTTGCCTTAATTTAGTGGCAAACAGGGAAGTGTGCATGAGAAAAAGTGTTTGCTTTTGCCACACTGCTTCACGTAATATTCCCAGTTCAACCTGAAAATGTGATGCTTGAGGCCCAGCTGAATTTTTTTGCTGCTTACGATTGTTCAAGACTAATAGCTCTAAAACAATCTGAAATTAGGAACTCTGAGAAGTGGAGTTACAAATTCAGAGATACTATGTGCTAGCTCTTCCCTGCGCTAGGCTGCTTCACAGAGGCTGTCCCTTCTCCTTCCTCCACTACACATAATGTGGGAGAGTCCTGTTGTCCCTCCAGCGGAAGGAAGGGAAGCCTGGTTTTCACTGCTCAAATTCCTCCTGGCTATTTAGATAGAAATCCTGTCCTAACAGCCCTTTGCTCATAGGAACAGCTGTAACTCCTGTGTGTGTAACCCCTGTGTGGGCAGGAATGTAACACCCTGAACAGAACTCTAACTTCTCTTCCTCACCCTACAGGAATGTAAAGATATTTGTGCTGTTACAGCTGTGGAATTCATGAAGAATAAACAAATGGTGCAAAAGAGAAGACAAGCTACAGCCACTGACCTTTCAGAAATATATATACACATACACAGCACGGAAGCAGGAAACATAACAAAACAAAATATACTTTATTAAAATTAAGCATGTTAGCACCTCAGTGTAACCTGGAGAAGCTGAACAGTCCAGCAGTTAACCAGTCCAGCAGGCCAAATGGCTGAACATCCTGAAGTGCATTCCAATGGTAGAAAAAGTACCACGACTGTTACGACACGCACATTCTCAAGAAGCTAGGACGCACAACCAGTCTCATTTGTGAGGAGGGATGTTGTGCTGCCTATTGTCTTGATGGGAGCCTATAGATCTGCTGGACCAATTACATATGTTAAATCAGATGGTGTAGCAGGTACCTGCCTTCCCTACAAAAAAAGAAAAATCAAACCAACCAACCAACCAAGAAAAAAAAAAATTGCTGCTTACTTGACTCGCAGGAAAATCAGTATACCATGGAGCTGAAGTGAAAAGCTACGTATCTAGACTGGAGCAAATAAATTAAAATGAAATAATGAGAAATACTTAGTACATGAATAGACCTGTAGTATCCTTACAGTCAACCATCCAACTCAGTACACACGTTAATAGAAAAATGACCCATGCATCACACAGCAGGCTGTGACAACCAATGCCTTTAGCTGAACGGGCTACAAGATCGATAAACCTGCAGCTACCAAATTGCGCTGTGCCCTTTTGTTCCGTTATACAGAGTACGAAACTTACAGTTGTAAAGCTACATTAGCCAGTGTTACAAAGATTACATTATTTTCAAACTAAAGATACTTTCTACATTTAGAAAATAACTTCTATAAAATTCAGTAAAACTGACATCCTGATCTACTGACTGCAACGCACTCTGATTACAGGAGAAAGCTCTCAGAGACCCAGAAGACACCTGGGCATTCCTCCCTTGAATGTAATTACGGGCACATCGTGGTGAACTGCCTTTTGTTTTCCACCTCCATCACTCCTGAAGCTGTACCCGCTAAGTACACATCGCCATATAGCTACTATGCAGGTGCACCAGATACCCTCCTCTTCCTCCTCCTCCTCCAAAGCGCCAGATACCAAAGTGGATGTATCTGCTCCACTGGCTAACCTGGAAGTACATATTCAAGCCAAATTAGTAGCCTTGCTGCCCTCACTCCAACCCTCTTTCCAGCCAACACTGATTTGGTTTCCTGTTCCTGAAAAGTAAGGGGACTAATGCTGGCTAGAAATAGAAACTACACAATCATTCCACATAATTTGTTACAATATTCTTAAAAATCTTGGTTTAGAACACGCAAACATGTTTCAGTAAGGTCTTGCCTAATGTACAGATTATTAGTCATGCCAACTAGTTTAGGATTAGACAGCAAGGGTTTGCAACCACTGCAGAGAAACTTGCTTCGCTTCTGTTTCATCCCAGTTCTCTGAAAGAAAGCCAAGGATTTAAATTCCAACGTGTTACAAAGCCTCCGTTTCATTAGAGAGAGTTCTTAAGCCAATGAGATAAACTACAGCTGTCAAATGCCACCGAGTTCTTTGTACCAGATTGTAATCCTTACTAGTGTTGAGAGCATCGAGACATCTGTAACAAATACGTATGTACTGCGAAGAAAGCAGAAACTACACAGTACAAGTACTACTTTAATCTGAGGATTCTTTCACGCTAGAAACAGCAGTCTTTTATGGCATCAGTAATTTACTGAAGAAACACATTACCCTGAGAGGGTTTCTAAAGCTTTCCTCGTGCCTCTGCTAAGCGAGGCCATGTGCGGCATCGTTGTTCGATCCTAGGAAGGGTACGGTGCCAACTGCGCTTCCCAACACGCCTTCTCCAGGGGGTAGTGTTGCCTCTACTTTATGTAACGCAGAGCAAGTTTACTTGCTGAAAACCGGTACCCTGCGTCTGCTTAGTGGTGACACGGGTCCCATCCACACTGAGAGAAGCGCTTTCTGCCACTGCTGGCATGGGGGGAGCGCTGCTAGGTCCGGCAGGGACAGGGTGCCAGCAGCACTAGCTCTGGGGTAACGTCGGATTGATAAAGGGGCTCAGCACTGAGCTGACAGTGGCCGCCCCATCTAGGCAGGGAAATCCAGTGGCACGGGCTGGCCCAGCGGTGGGCTGCTTTGATGGGGCAAGAGGGAGCGGGCAGCGCGAGCCAGGGGCCCCATCTCCGTTCTGTCCGGGAACCTGGCAGAGGGCGGCAGGGGCTCGGAGGTGCGGAGCCCTGGGCCAGGCCGGGCCCCGGCAGCCCTCAGAGGCCGTGGCGCTTGCGGGTGCCAGCGCTGGCGGCATGGAGCAGCCGGTCCTTCTCGCGAATCTCCTCACGGAGCTGGGCCTCGGCCAGGCGCAGGCGGCGGATGCTGCCCTTCATCTCCTTCATCTTCACCTCCAGCAGCGCAATGATGTCGCGCTGCTCATTCAACTTCCTCAGCAGCTCCTCCGACGTGGTGCCCGACGACAGCGAGTACGAGTGGTCCGGGGGGCCGCCCTCCACCGGGCCCTCCTCCCCCACCGCCGCCGGGAGCCTCCCGGGGCCGGGCCCAGCGGTCGCCCCGGACCCGAGCTCCACCTGCACCGTCAGGTCGATGGGCTTCACATCTTCGGCCGCGCCCCCTGCCGGGGCCTCGGTGGGGGCGGCAGCACCGGGGCCCTGGGCGGCGGTGGCAGCAGCAGCGGCGGCGGGGCGGGGGCGGCGGGCGGCCCGCTGCGCCTTGCGCTCGTTGACGCCGCGCAGCGGGAATATGGTGGGGACCCGCACCAGGTAGGACTTGCGGCCGCCCTGGAAGTGCTCGCTGCAGACGCGGTGGCCCGTGGTGGGCTGGAAGGTGCTGAAGCAGCCGCTGACGCCCGCCCGGGAGACGTTCTTCAGCCAGAGGCGCCGCAGCTCCTCGTCCTTGGGGAAGGTGTAGAAGTGCAGCGCCTTGTCGCGGTGCGAGTTGTTGTAGCAGCCCGGCACGCAGCAGGTGAAGCCCGGCATGGCGGGGCGGCCTCCCGAGCTGCCGGGGGGACCCCTGGGCAGCCCCGGCGGCGGGGAGAGCGGGCGCGGGGGGCCCCCGCGGAACTACAGATCCCACAAGGCCAACGGCGGCCTCTCGCCGCCCGCCAACGCCGCCCGCCGCGGCCGCACCGGAACTACGCGGACCACAATGCACCGCGGCGGCGGCACGGCGCCGGAACTACTCGCCCCACACTGCGCTGCGCCCCCGCCCCCGCCGCCCACCGCTCCCGGAGGCACCGCCCCGCCCCGCCCCGCCCTGATCTCGCGAGAGGTGGCACGGCCGGACGGCGCGGCCGTTACCCAGCGATGGCCGACAGGCCCCCTCGGGCCCGCCGCAGTGGCCACCTCACGGCGCGGGCAGCGGCCAAGGTGGCGGGCAGGGCCCGGCGGTTCCGCGGCGGGGGGGCCGCGGCGGGGCGCGGCCCTTGGGGCTAGCCGGCGGACGCTGCCTTGTTCTCGTTTGCCGTTAAACCGGGGCGTGGGCCCAAACCGCGCAGTTCGGTGCTCGCCCCGCAGCCAGGGCCCTTACCGCCCCGCGCCTCGGCTGGGCGGCTCCGTTGCGCAGTTTTGGGTTGCTTTAGGTTGGAGACTAGACGGGGCCGGAGGAGCCGTGAGGGGGGCGGCCGGGGGGCTGTGAGGGTTGGAGGGCCGTGAGGTGCAGCAGGGCCGGGGGCTGTGCTTTCAAGTCCCTCAGGCTTTTGCCTGAGTTGCTCACTGAAACCCGCCTCAACGATACACTGTTGTGAATTGTCTTCTGTCCAAAACCAAAGTGTGCAGTGCACGTGCATGATTTCTTTTTAGAAAGTGTATTTCGAAAATGTTTTGTGTTAGCTAGCTTAGATTTTTATTAGGAGACAGATGATGAATGCTTTTGATGTCAAGGTTGCTTTGTAATGATGGAAGGTACAAGTTTGGAACTATGTGTCTCTGTGATTTCTCTCTTCAGAACATACCTGGTTCAGGAAAGGACAAGAATTCTGGCAGAAGCACCTTGGTGAAGCAGAGACCAGCTGTGTTCCCTGATCTTGACAATGACACCCCACGGAATATGCTCAAGAGAATCATCCAGACCCGTAAGTACTGTTTTTCAGGAAAGCAGAGAACAGAAGGACAGTGTAATTAGAGGCACGTGCTGTTGTGAACTTCAGCTCAGGTCTGCTGTGGCTCGTGGAACCGCCGTGCTGCCGTTTGTCTGTACTGCTGGCTTTGTCACTGTACATGCCAGCCTTCCTGGGAGTTAGAACCCAAATAGTTTTTACCAAGTCAGTATTTTAACCGATTAGTAAATGTAAGTTACAAAATGTAGCGTAGATCTGACAGTCTGCTGCGTTTTGGCATTCTTGCTGGATTGAATTGTGGAAAGGAAATGTTTTCATTTGTTGGCAGAGCCACAAGTTTCACCTCTGGCACTTAGGATATCTAAACATGAAGAAACAGAAGGACCTGTATGGGAACTCCCAGCTAAGAGGATTTCCAACATGTAAGTACTTTTTTTAAATTTTCATTTTTACTTCCTGTTTTTTACACTACCAGGTACAGTGCAGTTCCTACAATGGGATTGGGGAGCAGGATTTCTCTACTGCTGTTTCAGTGATCAGAATTACATTCTGTCAGGTGGGATTTTCAAAAATAATTTTCCAGCTTTAAAAGTCACATAGGAATCACTGGGACTGAGGGACCAAATAGGAAATACTGCAAGTATTTGCTTGTCCCCTTTCTTAAATGCAGGCTTTTAATAAAATTGTTGTGGCAGAAGTGCTGATTAAAGTAAGGCTCCTGATGGAAGCATACTTTTCTTAGCTGTCTGTGACAGAGACTAAGACAGAAATTCTTGGATTTCCCCAAGGCTACAGGCCATGTACTGACAATGCAGGGGCATAAATGAGTGATGGCTGTGTTTTGTATTTAAAACACAGGCTGCTGCAGCTTTTCATGGTATTACTACTTCTTGGTTGTCCTTGTTTTGGGGTGCGTGGTTTAACTTCCTTCCTGTAGGGTAGCTCAGAGGTGAGGTTTGCCTGAGGCTCAGATGCTCTTATTTGTGTTTAGCGGCCATTAATATTTTATAGGCCTGACTGGACTGGAGAGGCTGAAGTGTGGTTCATTTACTTCCACTTCGTTATGAAATAGAAGGAAGTGGTAGGGCTTGTTTTTGTGTACTGCAAAATAGACTTCCAAATAATGTGATTTTATAGCTAAACCTTTTGCATTGACTGTAAGTAGCCTTAAACAGACCATATAAAATATTAAGCAAACTTCTGTCTTTCACATTTTTTTTAGTAGAGGAGTAGACATCTGAGTTTTCTGTTAAGTGGGGCGGCTTGTTTATTTGTGTGTTTTTTTAATTCAGACTAGATGAGTAATGTTATTTTAATTCTTTATTGATTTTTCTTTTTGTAGTTCTTGAAGGTTTTTGTGCTTCTCATCAACCTTTCTTAAATGAAAAGACAAGACGGTTGGGTCTTTGCAGGGTTTTATATTCCATACGTTAGCTAGCTGTAAACAGGTGTAGACTTGTTTCAAAACCTTCCTCACAGCCGCCTTTTAGTTGACGTGAACTTTCTTGAATTTGGGAAGTCACTGCTTTCCCTGGTTGTAATAGCATGTTCCAGGACAGATGTGAAAAAATGAGCAAATTTTTTTTTTTTTCCCCTTTCCCACTGCTTTACATTTGTTCCCCATTACAAGCCAGTTAATTCTAATGCTTAGGCTTACATTATACTCATGGTAAGAAACAAAACCTAGCTGCATTTGTGAGTAGTAAAAAACCTATTTTGTAAGGGGAAAAGACCTGTAAACAGGGAGTCCCTTACAGTTCTTGCTATCTTGAAGCCACCTTGTTTGTACCAAAAGGATACAGAATGCTGCATCTGCTGCATGCAGGTCCTGGCTGTTGGGAGGGACGCTCTGCTCTAGTTCTGTGGGACGTGGTGTGGCGTGCAGGCAGCAGCTTGCTGCCTGAATGTGACGTTGATTAGAGGGGATTCTTGGAAGTGCTCAGTGAGGGGAAAACAACTCAGAAACTCGCTTTCTGATACTGATCCCGGTGCCTGACTGGGGTATTATGTGCCTGTTCTATGTGCCAGTGCGCTTGGTGGTACGTAATGTTTCATGGTGATGATGACTTTATTTACATTGTAATGATTGGCAAGCCTAATAGCCCCTGTGTGCTGTTAGAAGGAGAGCTATGGATGGAGCTTCTTGGAAGTCCAAGCTTTTACTCTTAGTCTGACCTTTCTCAGCCCTGTTGTTCTGAATAACCACTCAAGTTTTGATTCTCTTTTGAGCATTTACTTTGATTTAGTAGGAGGGAATGACACACGTTCTTGCTTTGCTGAGCTAATCACGGATTAGTTCCTTACTTCTGCTGCAGCAAGGTCAAATAATTTTAATTTGCTTTTCAGTGATGTTACAGGGACCTTTCAAAGGTAGCTAAGGAATAATGCTGTCCTTTGTTAAAGGCTTGCTTTGTATTGGTAGGGGGGAAATGCAACTGCCAGACCTTGTTCCTGAGGATGCATCTATTGCCACATTCCGTATGACTAAGAAGAGAAGGAAAATCAGCGTTTCTGAATTTGAGAGAGCAGCAGATGAACGGCTTCCCCAGAACCAAGGCAAGGCTGCAGTAAAAAATCACCTTGTTCAGCTCTGTGTTTGCTGTCAACTAATTTTCATCTGCTGCAGTTTAGTTCTTAGTAGCTTCTCAGCTGGGCAGTTGCATGTTTGGAAGTAAGATTGCACTGTTTTTTGTGAAGGCGTTAGCGGAGGAGGTAAAAGCTCCTCCTATCAAATTAAAATAAGCCTTTTTGAGCCAAGTTACAGGCTCTCCCTTAACCGTATATACCTTCTGGAATATTTTTGCAACTTGATACTCTTTGAGTTTTGGAGTGTCTCCAAAAGAAGCAATCTCTGTCTTCCCCTCAATCGCAGAAACTTGAAAATACAACAGGCTGCATACTTTTCATTGCAATTATATCAAATAAGTTATAAAGTTCTTGCTTGAGGAAAAAAGTGTCTTGCAGTTTTATGAAAGGAATAATGTAGTATTGCAGTAAGTCTTCCCTTTAAACATAAATTTGCAAATTTGGTAAATACAACTTTCATTTTAGTTGCAGTTTAACAGAGGCAGTTAAAACACCTCACCTTGGTTTCCATATCCTATTGGCAGTAGCAACTGGAGTACATTTCAAGGGTGGGATTCAGCTCCAGATTACACACACCAGTACCTCAGCTCCGAGTTATAGATGCTCTGGGTCTGTGTGTACGTGCAACTGAAGTCCTGCTGAAGTTCAGGGGTGATCTAGTTGGTGGAGTATGGAGGGCGATTCAGCTCACCCTAAAGCAGATGCCTACATTGGATTAATTGTGCTTGACTAATGGGAATATAGACAGCTGTGTTCGGATGGTTTAATCTGGAGTTGGATCCCACCTGGCCTCACTTCTGGTCAAGAAATCAACTTGTCTTTTTTTTAGCCTGGTACCCAATCTGAATATCTTCTGATAAGCTGCGGGCAGCTCTGCAAAACCAGAAGGTGCATGCTCTAGTATTTTCTAATATGAGCATGATTATGTCCCTGCTCTCCAGATCTGCTTTTGGATTTTTGCGATTTTGTGAGTAAGCAAGGTTTGAGTTCCAGTTTCACCAACAGTCTGTGGAGCAATTATCTGTACTTCTAAAGCTTCCAGATGCTTTAATGTTTGACTTGGATTGCTGAAGGGTGGTTGTGACTGAGGCCCTAGTCTAGCATCTTGCTATTAACGTGGTAAGATTAGTATTACTGAGTATGAGGGCATGTACCATATCAAATTTTCTTCGAAATAACTGTTTTATTACCCTTTCAGAAATCGCTTATTAGAATTCTAATATGCAGTTCTGAAACACAGACAAGCAATTGCAAAGCAAACCTGTCACCTTAATTTTGTTCTCACCAAAATGTTACTTTTGAGGATTGTAGTATAACTGATTCTAGAAAGAGGAAGATACATTGAGGTATTGTTGTCGCCTGCTGTGTAGAGGGTAAGTTCTCAGCTAATGCGTCACCAACTTTTTCTAGCTCGGTCAACGCTGGACAGCAGCACCGCTTTGGCTCGGTGAGTTTGAACTAAAACGTCTTAAATTCTTGCTGTCCTAACTATAGATGCCTTGATTCATCACCTCTGTAGTGTGAAGAACCCAGATACCTAGGTTCAGGATAAAGACTTGTGTTATTACGAACGCAATCGTCTCCCACTCTGGTGATGGAATTTGAAGATGTTAAACCTTGTGGTTTTCAGAAAATGTGGCTCTGTATGCCCAGTTTGGTCTAGCTGGTATCGCTACTGTTGCTCCTCTTTACTTACTAGGATTGTTCTCTTTTTCCTTTCATTCTAATGTTTCCAGCAATAAATCAGTACACAATATACCTTAGACTATTACCTCTGCCTGTTATTTGACCCATCACATCAGTTGCATCTACACAGTCTTTAGTCCAACTTTCTTGGACTTTAAAAGTTTTTTAGCAAGTCAAAGAACTTATTTTCCTGTGTTGCCTGTATAATTTGCTATTGATCTTAGCCATGGTGAGCAATTTATTTCACCTTTCTTACTGCAGCCCTTGCCTGCAGTGCCAAGCAAGGTGATTTATAGGGCTGCGTTCTGTACTTCCTATCCCTGAATCCTTTGAACCCCCTTTTTTGATCAGACTGCCTAGGGAGAGTGACAGGAGGTAGCTGAGCATGGCCAGTCTCTTTAGGATGCAAAATACATACAATGAGATACATTTTTTCCTGTACTTTGCCTGTTGCTGTCTTAGCTCCCATCTCAAAGAAGTTAACAGGGTGTTGGTAGCTGTACTTTGCTGTGAATACTGATACTAAGCAGCTTCTTAGACTTGTTCTGAAGTCCTCCTACCACCCTGCTGTCATCTAGAGGATGTCTTTACTCTGAAATGTTTTATTTTCCTTTTTCTTTTTTTGCTATTTAAAATGTTTAAAATTTCTGAACCTTTTGACAGATATTGTTGCAGCACTCTTGAGGTAGGAGGCTATAAAATGTCTGTTTCCTGATCTCTGTTATACATATCCTGATGTTAGGTGGTATCATGAAATTAAACTATTTGTTTAAAGTAGACTGGCATGCATTCTTCAAAGGTATTTTTGGGAAATTCCTCCTAGTGAAGGGATTTGTGAAATGTCTGTTAGTGGCACTGTGTCTGTAATTTGAGGGTAAAAGAGGAGTGTGTAAGTTCGGAAAATCATTTCTTTCCTTCTCTTTTTTCACAGGTCTCTTAGCATGTCTCTTGGTACCGTGATCCCACCAGACACTGTTGAAAAGAGAGGCTTGCTCCGGAGGCCAAAAAATCGCAGAGCTATTGACATAGAAGCTTTTGAAGGTGGAGTGGAACAGAACATGCTGAAAAGAAAAGGTTTCTTTTGTGTTACTACCTGTTTTGGGAGGGTGGGCCTTATATAAGGTGGCTTTTAGAAGTAGTGGTCTGTATTGTACGATTTGAATGCTACTAGCACGTTCACAGAAGTCCAGTGTAATTTGGGATGCAAGATTAGAATGAGGTTCTGCATCTGTGGTTGCTTTGATTCTATGCACTTAAATGTGCGCCCTACCCAGTTTGGTGATTTATACTACAGGAATCGTTTGGGATGGTGTTCATAACTGGGTATGGGGGAGATGGTTTGTAGAGAAAGTTAGGGGCACCGAAGTGTGGTGATACGGTTTCAGTGTTTGATCTCTGGAGGAAGAATAAAATTTGGTTGAATTATGCAAGTCCTGGTAATAAATGTGTGTCCCTGTGGCCTTGAACAGTTTTTCACATAGAATTTGTTTTAAAACTTCCTAAACAGCACAGAAGTATCTTGTGGACTCACAAACAGCATCTGAGATTCAAACCACCGTGCTGACCAGTGACGTGGAAATCATGCTGAGTAACACAGAGCTCTTTGTTCAGCCTCAGTTTGATGATCAGAGCCAAAATAAGCTTTCTGTTCTTGAACCACAGCTATTGAATTCAAAAACTTCAGCACAGAGAAGCAAGATTTCTGATGCTGCTCAAGAGGAAACAAGGCTGGTGGGCACAGATACAAGAAGGACACCAAGAAATTCTGAGAACTTAATCCTTGATCATGAGCATGCTGGCAGAATGACTCCTCTTTCTCCAGGAACACCTGCAAACCAGCAAGAAGATAAGCACAGTCATTCCCAGCAGAGTAACCCAATGAAACAGCTTTCTGTTTCAGAAGAGGTGGCAGTTGGCAGTGAGTACTATGGGTTAGGGCTTGGGGCTTAGCAGGTATTACCTGAAATCACAGAAGGGTTGAGGTAAGAAAGGACCTTGGGAGGCCATCTTCTCCAGCCCCTCTGCTCAAGCAGGGCCACCTGGAGCAGATTCCCCAGGGCTGCATCCAGGCAGCTTTTACGTGTCTCCAAGGATGGAGACTGCAAACCCTGGGCCACCTTTGCCAGTGCTCAGTCACCCTCACAGTGAAAAGAGTTTCCTTATGTTCAGACAGAGCCTCCTGTCTTCTAGTCTGTGCCCGTTGCCTCTTCTCCTGGCACTGGACACCACTAAAAGAGCCTGGCTCCATCTGCTTGACACCCTTCCCCCAGGTACCTGCCTATATTGGTGAGATCTTCCCTGAGCCTTCTCTTCTCCGGGCTGAACAGTCTGGCTCCTTCAGCCTTTCCTCCTATGAGAGGTGCTCCAGTCCCTTAAGTTTCTCATGGCCCTTTGCTGGACACTCTCCAGTACGTCCATCTCTCTCTTGTACTGGGGAGCCCAGAAGTGGACGCCGTAAATTGGTCACAAATATGGTGAGATAAGGAGATAAAATGTAGGAATTGTTGACAGTTTGGAGTGTCAGGAGGTTACTAATCTAAACTTTTACCCTGATACGGTCATTTATATTTCACAGCTAACTGCCTTGTTGCCTCCAGGGCTTTAAAAATCCCTTGGACAGAGTTAATCACGTCCCTGGTCACTGTAGCAATGCTTTGCAAGCCCTGTCACTTGCCAGTTTTTCTCAGGTGCCTGGTATCTCTCTTCTGCATTTATTTCCCTGTAAATAGGATCACATTTTCTTCATATTGCATAGACCAGGTCCCGAGGCACAGTTGTAACCCTAAAATTTTCTGCTTAGTGACCTGAGGCGGCTAGCCAGGATAGGATCTGCTGTAGTAAATAGCTTCATGCAGTTCTTATATCAAAACTCCCAATGCTTGCCATGAAGTATGAACAACTACTGTTTCTTTTTCATTCAGGATTTTATATGATCCTATGTCAGAAGGGCCACAGAAACTGTATTTAAAGAATGGTTGGTGTATTCAGTACTGCTCAGGTCAGGAGAAGAGTTCTTGCTGTAGAAAGCTTTGAAATTAATTAAAGCCTGGTGGACTGTTGCACCATACTCTGCTTCTAGAGTGTTGTCTGTGGCAAGCTTGGTGGGAACAGTTGTTTGGAAAGGATAAGGGAAGAGATCAACAGAAAAAGATTAGTCCTCTTCTGACAAGTCCTCTCCAGAGCTGCTCTTTGCCGTCCAGAAGTTGAAGTAAATGTTTGGGATCCTCAGTCACTCTAAAGCCTGAGAGATCTTTCAGCCTATCTTTGAAGGAAGTTGTGTCCCATATAACTGAAGACCTAGATGTAAGCAATACAGAAGAAGAGGTGGCTAATGCAATGAACAAAGCGTAACAGGAGGGGATTTTCAGAGAGGGTAAGAAGTGCTTTCCGTGTTGCAAGGGAAAAGTATGGTAAAAGCTCTGCATGGATGCTGAGGGTGGCAGGTGTTACCCAGTCATTACATAAAGCTTTGGGTATATGTGGACAAAAGTTGCGTGTTTTGTTGAATTTCACTTTCTAGACTCCAGTTTAGGATCCTTTTTAAGTCTTTCCCAGTGTTCCTTTGACAGTGTCCGGAAATGAGAAGACCATTGTCATGCAGTTTAACTTGCCTGGGGCTTAACTATGTCTAAAGCTTCGTATGAATTACCTTATGTCAGTATGGAAACTGAACACACTGTAGCACCAACAGTTTTGTTATTAGAATTTGAAACTGAATACTTGCAGTGCCCATAAGTAATTGCTTGCACATACCAGGTGTATCAGCAAAATTAGTTATGTTTTTTTATTATGAAGATACAGCCTTTTGTTCTAAACAGTTCTTTGAGAGTAGTTCATTAAGGCAGCAGATATTCTTCAGTTCTAAATTTACAGTTGTGTAAGCTTGGCATCCTGTAATCTTTCTTGAATCTGTTGTCCTGTTACAGTTTTACTTGGGTGCACCTGTGGAGTTTAAATGGGCTGTGACTCTTGAGACTGATGAAAGTCACCTCAGTATTGTTAGTTCTGTGAACACCAGCTCAGAGCTTGGGGGGGATGGTCAGGAAAGCAAGTAACATGTAAAAATTCTTATGAAAGGAAGATGATGAAACGTCACCGTGCCACTGCTGAAATAATTGTCATGCTCACCTTTCGAATACTGCAAGCAGTTCTAACCTCTCCATCTCTAAATAGATTTAACAGAACTGGAGAAAGAAGGTGCAGAGAAAAACAGTTTTACCATTAGCAATAATCAAATATGTGGAGTAGTGTCTGCAGTCTTGGATAACTAAAGCTAAGAACTGCTCAGCCCGGAAAAAGGACAGTGGTAGTGAAATACAAGAGGTTTAAAAAGAAAAGCCATGGGCAGCATTGAAGGAGATGATTCAGCCAAGCAGCTTCCTGGTCTGTCAGCGCAGAAATTCGAGAGGAGCAACTGGCACTAAAGGCTGGCAGGTTATACCAAACTACAGGAGGTATTGCTACTAGCAACAAGTAAAGAAATCGGTAAAAATCATGCTTGAATGTAACAGTGGAGTACCAGATGCTACTGATGGAGTACTGGATCCCAGCAGTGATGCAGTATTGTGGGAGAAGCACTGGTGCCTGTCTGCCTTAGGCAGACTTAGTGTTGAGTTGAGCTTTTGTCTTCCCCTCACAAAGCTAGTTAATATTTCATGTAACTAGGCAAGATACTGCCCTGCATTGGTGTAGCGAGCCCTATGTTCTGGTTAGTGAGATTGGTATTACTGATCTTTTGCACCACCTTTGGCCAGACTTCCTTGTCCCCTTCACTGGGGCTTGGGGCTTGCAAGACTTTGACACTTGTACTTTTGAGTGTGAAAACTCCCAGTCACTGGAGGGGGTGGTAAAAATCCACTTTTACAGCTTCTGGTTCTGGATTCAGCCAAGATTTCCAAACCTGTCAGCAAGCAACAGTACTATGAGAGTTCCCAGTAAGATTTCTCCAAATAATTACCTGTGTGGGTTTCTGCTGGAATTGAGCTACATGGTAACAGACATGCAGACTATAGACTTAGTACGCAGGGAAAAGGAGTACTAAAGTACTCTTCAGTAAGTAGCTACTTTGGTAGCTGAAGTCATCTAAAGACATGCAAATTGTGTATCCATTTATTTCTCCTCATTCTTCCTGCCAGAGGCTTGTCTGGGATGGCTAAAACCACTGCTGGGCGCTCTCGTCTTTATACTGCAGTGTATCTCTGCATGGTTTATTCAGAAAGGCTGAATAAAATGGTTTATTCAGAAAAGCCGAGGAAATGGGGAGGAGAAGCTGAGCACAAACTCAGCATATTGCTAGACCTAAAGGAAAAGAAATTGCTCTTTTGCACAATTGCCAAGAGTGAGAATAGATGTAGAGATGACGGATCTGGAGAAGCTCTGCTTACTGAAAAGTAAAATTCCTGCGCTGGGATCTAATGTGCACGCTAGTTAGGTGGCTGTAGAGTAGATGCTGGAGAAGTTGTTCATTTCTTAGCTGTAAACTTTTGGGAACTGCATCTGCTTCCCTTATAGCTTATGGTTGTCGCCATTTGCTTATCATGAGTCAGTTTCAACGTCTTTTAAACTGTATGCAGGTGGTTGATTGAGAGGGTTTTTTTATAGCTAAGGTCGATGATAGAATTTCCTATTTTAGCTGCAGAGCATCATGCAAATGCTGGATATTCTGAAGATTTGGAGAAGACACTGAGGGAGAAAGGAGAATTGCAGATAACTGTGGCACAGGATGCCAGAGCTGAACCAGAAGTGTCCTCTTCAGAAGAAGGGGGAATAGCAGAAGGCAGTGTTGAACACCCAGGCTCTCCCAAAGCTGGTGAGGACAACCTCTAATACTACAGAGTGTCTCTAATGCCAGAGGCCTCTCAAGCTGCATTATTGGCATCAGTGCTGGGAGAGGGACTTGTTAACTCTCTTTGCATTCTGGAATCTGGGCTAAATACTGGGAAAACAGACTAAATTTGGCATATTAAGCTGAAAGGACTGTGTTCTGTGCAAACGGAAACTAAAATTGCATTGGCAGTAGTGTTTAGAAATATATAATTGCAGAAGGCATCTTTAATTAAAATTTAGTAATGGAAGTTCTAGAATCAAATCAGTTTTAGCAGTTGATAAAATATTGGCCAATTTTATCAATTGATAAAATTGGAGACCCTCTGATTATGTTGGCGAGTTGGCATCTCTTAAGTTACTTTTCCTGAATTGCTAGGTCTTCTGTGTTCAACATGCTGCATAAGGCTTTGGTAAGACTTCTTTTGAGATAAAAATACTTATGAAAGGAAGTTCATTTAAAAGGAGCTCAGATAAACATTTTACTCAAACTTCCTGGGCTTCTACCAAGTGCTTTTTTTTTTTTTTTTTTTTTTTTTTTGTGGGACCTCTGCATGCCTAGATGTAACAGAGGGAAAAGTTGAGAAGTCATCAGTACTTTAGTTTATCTGGCTTAGTGTATGGACACCCTAATCCTTGGAGACAGGAATATGATAAGTGGCAATGTTGCCAGGAATGGAAAGATGGTTTTTTTTCTTATGAGTGCTCTGAAACTTTGGCTGTGATACTTGTTTCAGTGATGTGTCTGTCCTGTTTTGGAAATCTAGAACATGAGATCACCAAAAGTGTTGGAGGTGAAAGTCTGGACAGGCATTCCCACACTTCCTCCTCTGAAAAATCTGGGATGAAGTTATTGAAGGAAGCTGTTGAACAAGCAGATGAGCTAGAGGACCAGGCTATCAAGATAGAATTGGATGGTATGGAAGAAGGGCCCACTGAGGATGAAGCTGAAGACCCTGAGAGTGAAGGTAAGAAAACTATTGCAGAAGTAGCAGAAAGCAGTTGGAGAAATTTTTCCCTGTTACATCTTGATTGAGGAACAATGTAGGTTAATAATGTTGTTAACTATTTAGTATGTCAGTGGAGGGGAAGCTGTTGGCTGCACTTCCTAGGGCCAGATTCTTACTGGCTCATCAGGTGCTTCAGGGACCTAGATCATCTCATACTTTTGAGGTGAAGGTAATGGAAGCACACAAATAGGCAAAACTGTTTTTACGCAGTGACATAGGGATATCCTTCATTTTATTCTTCCTTCCTGCTTGACTTCTAACTTCATGCAGACTTTTTAATGTCTTAACGTTTAACTTCTCTTTACACAGCCATGTATATGACTCCAGACTTGAAACCTAATTTAGAACCCCTATTTTGTAGTTACAAACTTAACTTCCCAGTTAACCAAAAGCATAGGCTGGTTTTCCAGAAAGCCAGGAGGAAGTGTCTGTTTCTGAACAGGTCTTCAGATGCTGGATCAGTCTGCTCTGTTTCCCCAAGAGTGCTTAAGCCTTTTGGAAGAATGTATACATCAGACTGAGTTCTCTTTGATCAAGGCCACATTTGAGAATGCTCGGAGTGTGTTTTAGTGGCGTCTTTTGGGTCTGATCTTAACAGTTCTGTGACGTACGATACACCCTGAAATAAAAAGGTGAACTAAGGGCATCCTAAAAGAATCCCGTTGCCAGGATTTGAGGCTTTGTGGGGAAATTCACCTGTAGTGAAAACACCAATGCCTGTATGTATTTCTGCAGTGTGGAAGGGCGAAAGGTGACACATGATCTGGTACACTTTTGCCATGAGGAAATTTGTAGGTGTTCTTATAGTGTCAACAGTAGTGTGTCAGTGTGCTTATCTTTACCACAGCTGTATGAAGAAGAAATGGAAAGATGTTGATGAAGAGATCTCTGCTGATAGGGTAGAGCAGTAAGAGTAGCATCTCACAGGTCTTGTTGGACAAAGAGAAGAAGAAAAAGCTGGAAGATGAGAAATTATGCACTCTTCATAAGTCATAAAACTTATCTCAGAAACCTCAGCATAACTAATCTCTTCCCCTGCATCATGCTCCCAGTTCCTCCAGTGCACAGAAATGCTTCCTCAGAAGAAGCTAATGCGAGGGACCATGGTAGTTCACCCAGCCCTGCTTTGTTTGAGAGACCCCTGACCCTCTCAGTTGTGGAGTTTAACTCTCGGTACCCGAGGCCTCTGGTAGCTGGGCTTGTCTTCTGTAACAGGGCGGATGGCCTGGTTCTTACGGGGGGGGTTGCAAAGTTGACACCATTACCAGATATGCTGGGTTCTTGCTCTGTCCTTGGCTTGCAAGGGAAGCTGGCAGGCAGGAAGCCCTCCATGACCACTCCTCTTCTAGACAGGGTGCTGCTCAGTATTTCAGTTCTGTTAACATTCTTTTCTTTCCTGGACTCGCTTGTTAAGAACTTTAAAAGTTCAAGAGTAGAGTTAGAAGATGCAGATTAGACTTGGAGGAAACTGCTATGGTTAGTTTACAGCAGAGAAGAGGTGAGCCTGAGCCTTAGCTGGAGGGAGTTTATGAAAAATCTGTGAATACGGGAGATGCACATTGATTGGTGCTGGTCTTGTGATTCTGTTGCTCTACTTGTCCCTGTGTTCAGGAGAATTTGCCACTGATTTAGCAGGATGGCAATAAGGTATCTTGCAGACTTTGAAGTTCTTTCTGGGAAAAGAGGCTGCAGCCTAAGTCAACCCAGCTGTCAGCCCCAGCCCGGCCCCGGGTGTGTGTTCCTACACCCTGCCCAGCCTGCTGGCCCAGCACAGGGCTCAAGGGAAGCCACCAGCCATTGTGGCAGGAGGTGTGGAGGGTGGGATGGCACAGCCAGCAGTCGTGCTGGCTCAGGGTGCCTTGGAGCCACAGCCTGAGCACCGGCACTGCGGCACCAGACAGATGCAAAAAGCTGGCTGGGCTTCTGTCTGTGCTACAGCGCTGCTTGCTGCAAGAACTCTGAAAACAGAGCTCAGTTCCTCACGTACCTTTCTTTTTTCCCCTAGGGGATTCCATGAAGACACCCACATTTGTCCGTGCTGTAGCCTACAAGCCACTACTGTCAACTCCACATCCTGCAAAACCTGCTGCTCCCAAGTTGTCAGCTCCACGTCCTGCAAAACCTGCTGCTGCCAGGTAAGTGTAAGGCACCTTCAGCAGCGGCCTGGTGGCGTACCTGGGGTGTAAGTGTAGGGGAGGGAGCCGAGCCCAGCTTTGTCGGCTGTTTTGTGCTTTGTCAGCTGTAGCGGGCAGTAAGCAGCCCTGAAGCCTTTAGTTAGTTCACTGCCTTAGCAGCTGAATAAAGAGTTCTATCAAGTGGATGTCAGTACTCTCCCAGAGCAGATGTGATGCCTCAAGTCTTTCCAATGAGCATTCTTGTAATAGTTTCTTGTGCTGAAGGCCAAAATCTTTTCCTAGGAGTTTTTAAACTGGTAAGCTACTCTGGACCCATAGACTGCAGCATGGGATGCAGAGGCCCTCACGGAAGAGGGGGATTGATGGATTATGTTACACTGATCTTACGAAATGGCATATTTGCGCTGATTTTAGAAGCCTAAAGCTGTATGCAGTTGCCATGTGCTGAGTATAAAATGAAGTTCGTCTAGAGGCAGAAAGTGAACCAGTCCCCTGCAGTATTCCAAATTAATTAACAGTTGTCACCCTCTTAACTAGAAATTTGGTGAAGCTTTGTCAGAACCACTAACAGGGGGTCCTAGGGAACAGAAGGAATTTTTCTAGCCCATGACTCTAGATGAAGGAATAAACAATAAAACCAAATTCTTGTGCCCTTTACTGCTGTAAACAGAAGGTGCTGGATGATTGCTGTCATCATGAATAGTAAAATACATTTATAAAATAGAAACAGGAGTCTCTAATAACTCTGCCAAAGTGGAGCGGTGTTATAACTGAGGGAATGTGGATTTGTTTTGGGATTTTGCACTGGGATGTGCCCTTCATATATAGGGAATGTCTGAATACTAATTGCTCTGTAGAGAGTGCTAGTCCTCGTTGGCAAAAGAAGTCCATGTATTTGGATGCATGCGCTGTACAGGAATTTCTGGACTGACAGATTTTTCAGGTTTTCAAGCTGTGCTGAGGCAACAGATGGTCATAATTACAGGTTCAGAGCCTCAATTAAAGGATGCCGTTGCACAAGTCCATGTTTTTTAGTGCTTTATGGAATACAGTCTGGCTCTGACTTGGCCTGCGTGCTTCCTGAGATAGCAGTACTTGGGTTAAAGGAATACTCTAGGTTATTTAGTGGAGCCATAACTGTGAGAGACCTACAGTTAAGGCATCTTGCTATAAAATAATCTATGCTGGTACAATTCTACTGTGATCAACTATACCAGATTAGTGCCACAGAAATTTTCATTTAGAAACACCGCAGTCTCATACAGTCACGTAGAATCACAGCATGGTGGGGGCTGGAAGGGACCCCTGGAGCCCCCCCCCCAGCCTAGCCCCTGCTGAAGCAGTTCTCCAGAGCTGCATCCAGGCAAGTTTGAATATCTCCAGAGAAGGAGACGGCACAGCCTCTCTGGGCAGCCTGTGCCAGGGCTCCGTCACCCTCAAGGTAAAGTTCTTCTTCCTCATATTCAGAAGGAACTTCTTGTGTTGCCGTTTGTGCCCGCTGCCCCTTGTCCTGTCGCTGGGTGCCACTGAAAAGAGCCTGGCCCCGTCCTCCTGACACTGGCCCTTGAGATATTTGCAGGCATTGATGAGGTCCCCTCTCAGCCTTCTCTTCCCCAGGCTGAACAGCCCCAGCTCTCTCAGCCTTTCCTCATCAGGGAGATTCTCCTGTCCCCTCATCATCTTTGTAGCCTCCCCTGCCCCCCTCCAGCAGTTCCCTGTCTCTCGTGAACTGGGGAGCCCAGCACTGAAGTTGCTAAACTTCAAAGGTTTTGCCCTGATTCTGCAAACTGAACATTCCTGTATAGAATCATTCACAAACAGGTAAAGGGAGGCACAGAAGCTGTAGCCAAGATGACTCAAATCATGATTGTTTTGTCTCATTGCAACACGTACTTCCTCTCTGGGGCTGACCTCTTTGGCCTGCCCCTGAGGTTCTAACAGGAAAACATGCAGGTGGGCTGCAGGGGGAACTGAATGATACATGCACCCCCTCTGTAGGCTTTGCATGCGTTGGCCTGAGATTCTAGATATTTTCCACTTGTCTATGAGTGAATCCAGGGCTTTCACTTCCCTTTTTTTATATTATGATTTTCCCTTTTTAGAATGGAAAACAGAGGCTCACAGTCTTGTTTGAGGAAAAAAGACCCCACAATAACTCACCAACAAAACAACCAACTAAAACCCAAAACCCACAAAAAACACCTGCTAAACAAAATGTTTGTAATAGCGTAAAAGTCTGTGCTGCAGACCAGACTCTTCTGTCTGCAGATACAGAGGTGACCTGTGGATGTCTCAAAGTCTGTGGACTCCTGGAGAGCAAGTACTACAGGGATGCAGGGAAAATTCCATTTATGTGTTGGAGAGAATTAGACCTTGTTGACTACTTGTGATGCTAGCTAGCATGCTTCTCTCAAGGAAACGAGCCTGGATTGCTTCTCCCATGATGCCATGTGAACTGTTTGCAGACTGCACTTCATAGGTGTGAGGGTTTTGAAGAATTGTGAGGGAGAAAGAATTAGAGCTTGAGGTAGTTCTTGCCTCTTGTAATTTGGTGTAAGGTTTGCCCAGATTCAGCCTGGTGGTCTCTGGCTTTCCTTGTGGGCGTTCATTTGATGTGTGAATTTTCATTTTTTTCCTCAAAGGTCTCCCCAGCAGCCGCTGCAGGCTAACCGTGTTCCAAAGGGCTCGGGTGTGTCACAGAGGAAAACAAGTGAGCCTGAAATAGCAAGCAGTTTGATAAAGAAGATATTTAGCCATTATGTGAAAATGCCAGTGGCCAGAGATGCCCTCAAAATTGTTCAGAAATGGTAAGCAGCAACAAACTGCTCCTCTTCCTATGATTCTATGATTCTCCCTGCTCTATTTAGTCTTTTTTTTCCTTTCTTTTCTCTCCTGAAATAACAAACCTGTCAGGAGCACTTGCTGCAAGCTGACAGCCCTCCCTGTTCAGCTGGGGAGAGTCACAGGAGGTCTGATTGAAACTAGGACAGAAACGTGCTAGGTGCTCCCGGGCCAGTACAAATTGCACCACTCACAGTCTCCTCATCACTAGCATTCCCTGTGAGCAGGACGGCTCGGGAGAATGGTGGTTGTGCTGGGCAGGGTGCAGGTGTTCCAGCTGGGCAGTGTTACCTCTGAATCCAGGCTTCTCAGCCTCCTGAATCTGTAGACCCATGTTACCTTCACGAGTGAAATCCGTGGATTGTTGGAACAGTGTCACGATAGTCTAAGCCTCAGTGTTGATTTTTTGCTGGTGCCAACCCCTGTTCTTGCATGTGTGGGAAGTTTGGGAAAGGTTTTGCTTGTCAGCTGTGCAGCTGTTCCACAGCTGCCTTGACTGTGAAGTTCCTGGGAGCCCAGGCTGAGAAGCCAGACTTTGTTTGTGGGCTGGGGAGTTTCTTCTCCCATGTTTTTTGCTGGCAGGCTGTGACCTGCACAGTGAGCAGCTCTAGTGCAGCTTGCCCTACAGAAGCGGGCGAGAAGCTGGTGTTTGCCCACTCCACAGTCTGATTTTATTTCCCTCTTCAATCCTCCTTCAGCTCAGAGAAATATTTCATGCAGCTAAGCAACGATCTGGAAGCTTACATCCACCATGCGGGCAGGAAGACAGTGGAGATGGAGGACCTGGAAGTCCTCATGAGAAGGTAAAGGGAGGGTTTTTATTAACCTGTGTAGTTAATGTCCAGTGGGGCATTGACAGCCTGGTAAGATGCGCCGTCAGGGTGTGCGCTAGCAATACTTCTGCAGTAAGTGTGGTGTCTTGTGATTTACTTGGCATGATGCCACTTGGCCTTCCATCGCAGGAGGGCATTTGTGGGCTTGGGGTTTTATACTCCATGATGACGGTGGTGGAGGTCCAAGAGGAAGGTATGAAGCAGTTATGACTGGGAAATGAGTAGCGTCAGTAGAAGCAGAGTAATGGTCACAAGGCTAGGCTGCACCATTTGCATCCCGGAGCAATCTCTCTTTGCTAAAAGCACTTGCAACTGAAATAGCATGAGCATTTTCACATGCTTTGTGGTCTGTTTTGATTCCTTACTCTTCCAAATAAAATACTCTTCCTGCAATATTCTTCCTGCTTCTGCGGAAGCTGGGACTTGGGGTTCAAGCTGACAGTTCCTCTCCAGAGCAGGAGAAGGAGCCTCCAGCCTGACAGGCCAGGGCTGGCTTCTAACAACGGTTTTCTGCTCGCCAGCAGCCTGGCTGAACTGTTCTCAGAGTCTTCTCATTGCTGGTCTTTCCTGTGGGCTCCCTCAGCTGCCCCATCTGGTGCCTGAATTTAATTTGGCCCGTGACCAGAACACAAGGGATTTGTTCTTGGCTTGGGAGTCCTCTGTAAAACTCTGTGGGGCCTGAAACAAATTCATCACTCCTTGTTGAGAGTCAGTGCTCTGGGTTGTTACTCCTTGTCTCTTTCCACTGGCAGAGTTCCAGGTGTGATGTTAAAGGCATTGGAGGGATTGTGCAGGCACACCTGATTAAAGGCACAGGTTCTGCATGGGCTTCGTGTAGGTGGAGCTGGTGCTGCTGCTTAAGAATCTGTTGCTGTCTCGAGCCAGAGATTTGCATTTTCCTACCTGACAGGTGTGGGCTGAAGTTGGTGTGAACAGGCTGAGAGGCACGATGGTTTAGTTGGCCGGGTCTGAGGATTCTGTATGCTCACTTTACCTTTTTCTAGATGTCCTTATGCCTTTCCACAGCCTCATAAAGGGATCAGTAATTGTTGCTGGTTTGTGAATAACAGTATTTCTGTTCCTTCTGTGAGGAAAGCATGAATCGGTCCTGCTTTTTTTTTTTTTTTTTTTTGTCTCCCTACAAGGCTAGGAGATGCTGATGTTTTCGGGGCCATCAGCTACATGGTGTACTAGAAAACTGCATTGGATAATGCCAGCCACCTCTGAACTGTGAATGTAAAAAATCTGCCGAGTAATGAGCTATTTGCTTCTGTTGCATTATTCTGCGTGTGTCTTTACATGGTAAAATGTATCCCATGGCAGGTGGCTTGTGAATTTAAAAAGCAGCGAGTATATACTTTGGTCTAGGTTGGTGTGGGGACTCTCGCTGTGATAAGCACTTGCCTCCGTGGGGGGCTGCTCTGCTGTAACCCTCCTGCTCAGCTTTCACCTGTAGGCAAGCCTGGTGCCCGCGCCGCACAGAACCAAATGTGTCACCCAAGGGGGCTGCCTGCAAATAGAAGTCTGCAGCTCTTCTGTCACAAGCAGCCACAGCGTTTCAGCTGTTAAATGCAAAAATGTCCCTGCAAGAAAACAAAAAACATTACCCTGATGGCAAGTTTGAGTGCAAACACTTTTCATTAACAGCTGTGTTTGTTCTCTGCTCTCCCCTTTATGACCAGACAAGGGCTAGTGACAGACAAGATGCCGCTGCATGTGCTGATCGAGCGTTACTTCCCCCTGGAGTACAGGAAGCTCCTGATTCCAGTTGCTGCGAGTGGAAATAAAGTGATCCCCAGCAAATGAACATGCCCCTCTGGTGGGGATGGCCCCCATGGGTGTGAGGCCACTCTCCTGGCCAAGGCTGCCTGTGGGTTATTCCATGGAATTGCTCCCTGTGGTGGTTTCATACGAGTAACTAGTGGGGCGATAAGTGGTTGACGTCATCTTGAACCAGTGCAGGCTGGGCTGTGGCTCTCACACCCGCCTGCTGGGTCTCACCAACCGTTATTACAAGTAATTTTGACCACCCTGACTTTTTTTATATTACCACTGAATACTTGTACAGCTCTGATAAATAAAGTATTGTATATATTCTGAGGAATTCTGTGTTCCCTGGTGCTGCATTGTGGTGTTCAGAGTGTTCCTAACAGACACTCAGCTGTGGTGGTGCTCTTTGTACCAATTAGTTGTTTGCTCAAAGAAGAGCTATGTGCTACCTTCCAGAAAGGAGCAGATCCTTGTTACAGCTGTGTTTTTTTCTAGGGCAGGGGCTTTGGCCCCCTGCATAGGTCTGGTCTCCTGTACCAGGAGCCGGTCATAGTCCCCCTGTGACCACAGCTGTTTGCTGAGGTAAACTGAAACGGCACAATACACTTTATACTTAATTTATATATGTAACTAAAACTTACGGGGAATTAGCAAGCAGTAATTTAAAACTGTTTGAGAGATGAAGTGCTCTGGTGTACCGCGTGGTAGGCAGACTGGGAGGGACTGACTCAGCTGGAGTTGCCACTGTGCTGGGTTTTGTGCCCAGGCTGTGGTAGTGGGTTGGGGGGGTTGTCTAAGAAAGGGCAAAAATGCTGCATAGCAGCTGTCGGAGGGAGGAGTCAGGAGAAAACAGAGAGAAACAACCCTGCAGCACCGAGGCTGCGGGGAGGAGGTGCTGGGGTGGAGACCCTGCTGTGGCCCGTGGCATGGTGGGGAAGTGGGGTGGCTCCCTGCAGCCCACCAGGACCCCGTGCCAGCAGGCAGACCTGCCCTGTAGGAGGCTGGAGCCTGTGCAGGTTTGCTGGCAGGGACCCTGGGGACCCGTGCCGGAATGGCTCCTGAAGGATTGTGTCCCATGGAAGGGACCCCACGGGGAGAGTGTGAGGAGAGGGCAGCAGAGACGAGGGGCTGACTGACAGCTGTGGTTCCACATCCCCTCTGCCCCGCTTGGCAGCGAGGAGCTGAGCCTGGGAAGGAGGGGTGGGGGGAAGATCCTTTTAGTTTTGTTTCTTACTGTCCTACTTGATTCTTAATTGGCAATAAATTAAACTGATCATGCCCAAGTCAAGCCTATGTTGCCTGTGACGATACCCACTGACCGATCTCCCTGCCTTCATCTCAACCCGTAAGATTTTTCCATCTAATTTTTTCCCGTCATCCTGTTGAGGAGGGCAAGAGCAGCTGGGTGGGTGACTGGCCGCCAGCTGTGGCTAAACCACCACCTTGGGCTTCCCCAGCTGTTTCCTGCCAGCCCTGGTGCTGCCCCCAGCTCCAGGTACAGAAATGTATCCGGGAAGCCACCTCCTGCCTGGCGGTGCCACCAAGACGGCGGGTGACCACCAGCTCCCTGTGAAGCGAGGTCTGGTTGCACTCCGTGGGTGCAGTAGTGTCCCGTGTCATGATCCAAAGCTGTGAGACCCACACAGTGACTCTGCTAGTGACAAGTGGAAATGAACCCTCTGTGCATTTGATGCACCTGGGTGGTTTCTGCCACTCTGCGCCCGCCATGAGCCATGGTGCCGCTCAGCTTCCCACCCACGCTTTCATACAGCAGTTGCTGCACAGAGGAGCTGCTCCGTGCTGTGCTCCCTCATGTCCCTCAAGTAGGGCAATGATTAAAGCAAAATTGTTGTGTGTGATTTTACTGCTTACAGCGAACCTAAACCATGCCAGGAACAAGGTCAGCCACAGCAAAGACTTTGGGTGCAAAGGACTGTGACTTTGGAAAACCCTTCAGAAGCTGGTAAGGAAGGAATGACAACGATCACATGTTCCACATTCGGAGGGACGGATGCAGATATCAGACCTCCACTTGCGCGCTCTTCATCGGCGTGCTTTCTCTGCTGTCTTTCCAGGGGGGGCAGCCTAACACACTAGCGCGGTTTCCTTTTATTTAGCTAGTCTGTTATTTCCAAGGAGAGACATGATGCTTAATTTCTGAGAAAAATTAATGTTATTTTTTCTCCTGATTCTTGCGATCTCTTGTCTTGAAGATGAAAAACCTTGATCCTTTAAATTGATTAATTTGACTTAGACTTGAGTCAAATGGATTCAAATTCAAATGGATTGATTAATTTCCAGATGTCTGTGCAGAAGGGACAGCTCAAGGCTGCAGCTCTGCAGCCTCCCTCGGTCAGGCAGAGCAGGGCCGAGCATGGGCGGCACGCCCCATTGGGGTAACTCGGAGCTCTGCGCAAACATCATCCTGCTGCTGCCTCTTCCAAGGCTCCGAGGCAGGACCATCGGTGCAGCCGGGCGGCTGGTCACACAGCACGCCTGCCAGCCTCCAGTTGCTGCTTTTCCCCATCGTAGCCCTGTCCTAAATCCCACTACGATATGGACACTTGTCTCTGGACTAAGCTGCGCGCACGGTGCAGGTTCCTAAAACCATGATGGCACAAAGGGCCAAGTGGCGCTGTTCATAAGGACCCCTGGAAATCCAGCCCAGCTCTTGGCAGCAACACTTGCAAGTTACGCGGGTTTTGCACAACACTGAAGGAAATGATGGCCAACACAGTTAAAACCTCTTTGGCAGGCCATACCAATACGAAGGTCAGTCATTTTTCAAGTATTTTTTTAAAAACCAGAATTCCACAACAAAGGGTATTCCCGCCCCCCCCCCCCCCCCCCTCCTTCCCCAAAGGAAATGGCTTTGTTGTTTGGGACAAACATGCTGCAAAATTTGTACTTTTTAAAATACATTTTTGGATACTATGGGATATTTCAAGTGTGTCCTCGAGGCTTTGCATGCCTGAGTTTGAAAATGTTGATCTGAAGTAGTAATGAAGTTTGCACCTCCTTTTCTCTGTCGCTGAAGCACCCTGAGAACCTGCGCTTCCTAAGGAGAGAACTTCCCAGGAAACTGCTGGTTTCCTCTTCTCCCTCCGTTGTTGCCACCACCTCCTGCAGCCGTGCTGCTGGGACACATGTTGGTGGCCAGGGTCCTGCCCTGCTTGGCTTCCAGATGAAGGTGGACGAAGGGGCTTTGAGAGCTGGGAGTGCTGAGGGAGGTGAGACTCCCCACCTGGTCTTTGTCTTCTCCCGAGATGTGTTCAGCTTCTAGCTGCACTGAAGTCAGGATTAACCAGACTCAAGACTTTTAGGGACACATTGTTCAAGTCCTAACGTTAACTGGAAGGGCAAAAGAAAGAGATGCCTGCACAGTGAACAGCTGTGAACTTTTGGCATCTAAAGTCCTCTGGGTGAAGCAGAACGAGTGGCTCTGCTGTCCGTAGCCCACTGCCTTCTCTGCCTCCCCATCACAGGCTTGCTTGAAAAGCTTTGCAGATTTGATGTTCACCTACCAAACACTTCTGTGGTGGTTCAGTGCCCTGTCCTTTTTAGATACACTGAATTGTGCTGTATTCCACCTGCTCCTTTCAGAGTACTCCTAGAGATACCCGCAGTTAGGCCATTTGATTTCTAGCCAGACGATGCATCTCCCTTTCAATCCTTTTCTAGCTCCTTTCCTGCTATTTTGTGACTTGTGTTGGAAATGCCTGGCACCAGGTTCTAGTATTAAGGCAGAAAGCCCCAGGGCCTCGTACCTCTGGGTGGCACATGCTGTGCCACACCAGCTGTGGTGCCTTCCCGCTTTACAAATGCAATCAGTTTTGGCAAGTTTACAAAACTAGTGCTTTATCAGGAAGGTGTCTTTGGGTTTCAGCTTACCCCTTTCTACTTTTCATATGCCTACATCGCAAGAAGAAGAAAGGGTTTTGCTTCTCAGGTTTGCTCCAGTTACTTGGCAATTCAGGCATGACCACAGCAGAGCTGTTTTCCTACAGTCTTTTTTGTTTCCAGAACCCTCCCTCCTCTCCCTAGAGAGGGCTATGTGCAGGGCAAAGCGGACACTATGAGTAGGGACAACTGAGTAAAGTTACCAAAGGGCACGTGGTGCCTTCCTCGAAGCAAGGGACTGATTTCAGTTTTTCTATGCTTGGATGACTTTTGCAGCTCAGAGTTTGGTTAAATCTACTCGTGGGGCAGCACTTGAACGTCTGTTGAGTGATTCCATACTGGACAACAGCAGCCACACCAAGACAAAAGTCTCCTCGGGGACAGACACGATAGCAGACTTCGTGTGGGCTGACCTCACCTTTTGCTTGCAACCGGCACCTTATTTTGCAAAGGAATCTTTGAAACCCTCTTTCTTTGAGACAAGGGACTGTAAGGGCCAAGGGCCAAAGCAGCGACGCTGCAGCCTGGAGCCTGACGGTGGCTTCTCAGGTTCCAGCAATGGCTGTGGAGCACAGCTCTTGTGTCACCAAGCAGAGCGCCTGACACCCTGAAGTGCCTCGGCGCCCCGGGGGTGTGAAGCCTCTGTCTGGGGATCAGGCAGCCTCCCACCACAGGTCTTGCTGAGCTAAAATGACTCTGCAGAGGCTGTAAAATTGTCCTGGAGTGCTGTGCTGCTTAAGATGAAAGTGCTTCCGATAGCTCAAGCTAGCCCGCCCACTCAGCTCTTACGAGCTGTACCTCCATATGCCATGGGAAGAAGTATTTAACGCAGTAACTCCAACTCTCGGCTTGGCACCCAAACCTGTAGATCAAACAGTCCATTTATTCTTATTATTGGAAGTCTCCTTCCTCCCCTCCAAAGCCTGTCGTGCTTCCCTCCCTGGGCGAGGGCCCTACTCGTCTCGCATATCCAGCAAGCAGCCTCTCGAGTGCAGTTTCCACAGGCACATCTTCTTGGTCTGGCAGGTCAATGTAGGTATCTAGCGTCTGATCGTCGATACCGGGATCAATCGCACAGAAAGCAGTCTTCAGATCATCTGCCTTCCCCTCTCTGTTCCAAAACAACACAGTCACCATTACGTTGTGGTATGTGAAAAGAACATTTACTTACTTGTGTCACAGTGAGAATCCATGCTGCCCGAAATGCAGAGCAGAGATGTCTTTTAATACAGTCATCTCTGCCTCTACTAGCATCCCGTTGTTAAACACATGTGCAATAAAGACTGGTGAATGCTAAACGTCAAACTGAATGGAAGTTAAGAAATCTTAGATTGATGATAACCTGGGAAGACCTTAATTTCACTCTATTGTGCATTGATATCCCTTATTACAGAACTGTACTTCTTGCTAATCCAGTGCCCACGTTGGACAGGATTTCACTTCACAGGCACCTGCCCACCTCTGGCGTTCTCCTCGGTGCTCGGTGTGGCACCAGACTTTTTTTCAATGCAGTAATTGCCTCTTGTTTTGAGGTGGAATTATTTCTCAGATTTGCACCCGTTGTCAGTCCTATTTGCTCTTCCCACTCCTCAGAACCAGTCTCTGAAGATGTACAGGATTTTACCGCTATTTTTGGAGAGCTGAGGAGTGTGGATAACTGGCTAGCTGGAAAAGTTCACATAAACATAGTCTAGCTGGCTGGACAAAAATGCGCATCGCTCTCAGCTTATCTGAAGTAAAGCACAAATACGCTGCCTTTGGCTGTTCTTGTTACACAATAACAGGAAGATTTCGGTGGGAAAAGAATGTTGCAGGTGGGAACAGATAACTACAGAAGAGAAACTAGGGGTGGGCTTGATATTTAGGCAACTCACCAATAATGAGCTTAACTTTTGTAATACGTATGAGCTAATTATAACAAGGCATAAAAGGTGACTGTAAGGTACAATAAACGAAGTCTGCTGATCACTCATATTGATTGACTGTGTCTTCCCTCCGTCGCGACAGAGGAGCACTGTACCGAAGGGGATTAGTGGTACAACGGATCTCTGCTCGCTGTCTGCCACGCCAAAGTTCTTTGGGTCGGGGACTGCTGCTCGCAGTGTTCCGCAGAGCCGGGCTCAGCCAGGTCTCGGCATTCACTGCAACGGGCACAGCCCTGTAGCGCAGGGAGGCCTGCGCTGGCCACGCACACTGCGTCCACTGCGGGGTTCCCTCTGCACGCGCGGTCCTGAGCTACTGTCCCCATCAGCCCCTTCCCTCCATACTTACAGTAGATCTCCCAGCTTGTTCTTCAGCTGGCTCAGATACTCCTGCTTCTCCCCGACATCCTGGCTCCGGGGCTTGGCCACGAAAGCTTCAGCGCTCCCCTCCTCCTCCTGAAAGAAATTACAGCTGTGTTAGCACCGAACATGTGTTCCGGTCTGCATAGGAGCTGCCTCTCAATGTGCACGAAAATAACGCGGCTCTCCTAGAAATGGAATTTCCACGTGAAAAGTGGAAATAAAGAGAAAGAACATGGGAAAAACTCCCATCACAGAAAAGGCACAAGCTTGCACTGCCATTGTCTGCAGAGGGCCTTCAGGTGTTAGAGCTTGTGGTGGGCACTCCAGCTTTGTTAGTCTGATAAACCTAGCTAGTCTGATAAAACTAATTTAATCCCTAATTTAATCCCATTCTCCTGAAAAGGAAAGAGCCAATCCAAGAACTAGTTGATGCAAGCAGGTACAGCACTGAAGACCTCATTGACAACTTATCCTTATTCAAAGAATTAAACTGACGTTACTTAAATTTTAGGGATTAAAGTAGAGATTTAATTAAGGATTACATTTCTTTTAGGGATTTAGGGATTAAATTAGGGATAGGTCATTTGTGTGGGTCTCGCAGTACTACAAAACACATCTGTCAGCACCTTAGGGATTAAATTAGGGATAGGTCATTTGTGTGGGTCTCGCAGTACTACAAAACACATCTGTCAGCACCTTTGCAACTTGTCTCGAGTGCTCCAGGGTGGAAAAAAAATGGGACTCTCTGAGAGGTTCTGCCCAACAAAACCAGAAAAGGAAAGATCTTCCTTGGAAATACCTTTCAGGAATGGCAGGGAAAACAGTTCAAGCTTCTGGAAAGGCTGAGGAAAAGATGTCGAAGGATCAAAGAAATGCTACTCTATCCCAGAGAGAACCTCTGGATACAGTCGTGCTTAGTATGACGTGAAGAATTCTTGCAACGCTTCCTTGTCCCTGTATCATTGCCTGCTTCCCCCATGTGCTGGGGTACGGTGCAATGGGACATTGTGAGTTGAATGAACTTCCTCATGCCACAAGAAGCAGTCATTCCTTACAATGTAGTCTTGCTACTTAGTCATTCTGGCGCTTGTCTGCATTAATCTCGTCAGCAGAGAAGTAACCCGGGAAAACCCAAATACTGCTCTGCTGGACACTTCCCGGTCACGGCCACCAGTACCGGGGCAGGGAGAGGGGAGGAGGATGAGGCTTTTCAGCAGCAGGAAGCTGTTCCTTTGACTTGGCCATATAGCGCAGCATTAGCAGGGGCTCGAGCCCACTAGAAATACCTGCATGTCCGGTGGTTCACGTGGCATCATTGTAAAGTGTGGCTACTTCAGCTATGTCTTCAGTATGCTCACCGTTTCAGCTTTTCTAGTGCACCTGAGTTTCCCTGGCTTTAAAGTTTTCAGTGTTTACACTAAGAAGAAGGTGAATATTGAAGACACCGGCTGTGAAAGTAATTCTCCCACCTTCCTAATGGGTATTTATTACCAATTAATCTCAGTGGAAACAAGCAGTGAAGAAAGCTTCCACATACCCATGCAGGGAAGCCATTTCTCTCTCTTAGAGCTCCCGTTGCTATTTCTTCCAGAAGAACATCCACCAGCTGACTGCTGGTCTTCCCCTCAGCCAGAGAACCCCACTGGTCAGCTCCGCCTGGAATCACCGCTGCAACAGCAAAAAGACACCGAGCTGCTAGGAGAACGTGCCCACACATACTGGTTTTGTGTGAATCCCACTAGGAGCCTAACGATAGATACAGATCTCCAGGCATTTGGTTGGTCTCCTAAGCTGTCTAAGGCAAAATGGAACACCCTGCAAGCACCTCTCAGGGCACTCCTAAAAGCCTAGGAGAAAATGGGGTGTTGCAGGTGGGCTTAGGGGTTGGGGTTAGGGGTGTGGGAAAATCACCCTGAGGTGGGGGGAACTCGAGAAAATTGCGTCCTAACGGAAGCATAGTATTATGGAAAGTTTCTCTTAGGGTAGAATACAGCTCTAGCCTTGAGGACGGTTGGCACGCACACGTTTCGCTGGGAAGCAAACCAAAAGGCCTCTTCCCCTCGGCTGCTCCGGCCCCGGAGCTGACTGTCACGACACAAGATCAGCCAGACACCTGAGCTGCCGCTGCCTCCCAGCCCTCCCCGGCAGTTAAAAGGCTTGCGGAGAAAGCAGCAGTCGGGGGCGACGGCTGGGGATTCCGCTGCCGGCTGACTTTTCTTGCTCTGGCCCGCTCGCAGGGGCGGGAAGAGGCTCCTGAGCCACACACAGACACACACACACACCCCCCCCCCCGCGACAGCGTTACCGCAGGCCCCGAGGCAGCCTCTCTGCGGCCCGCGGGGGCCGGCAGCCCCAGCCGCCTGCCACGGCTCAGGCCAGCGGCTGGGGGAAAGACAAAGCCCCGCGCAGGGCTGCGGCGGCTGCCCGGGCAGCCCGCAGGCGGCGGCGGGTGGGCGGCGGGGCGGCGCGGGCCGACCCCTCTCCCGGGCGCCGCCGCCACGAGCGAGCACCGGGGCCGCCCTGCCTGCCGCCGCTCCTCGCCGAGGTAGCGGCGCGGCTCCGAGAGACACAAAAAAAAAAAAAACCCAAAAAAAAACCCACCCAAAAAAGGGCAGCCCCATGAGGAGCCCGCTGACCACCGTCCCTGCCGGGGAGACGAGAACCGGCGGCAGCCCCGCCGGTCCCGGGCCGGGCCGCCCGCCTGCCTCAGCCCGCCCGCCGCCGGCACCAGGCGCTCCCTGCCGCGGCCGAGCGCCGGGCCGCCACATCCCCCCCGACCGGGCCGCTGCCCGCCGGCCCCCGGCCGCCCTTCAGCCCGAGCGCGCCGCCGCACGTCCCGGCCCGAAAGTCTTCCGGGCTCCCGGCGAAGGCTCCGCACCTCCACGGCCGCTCCAGCGCGCCGCGCGGGCCGGGAGTGAACCCACCTTTCCCGGGCCGGATGCGCCATCTGCCCCTACGCACGAGGCCGGAAGCCCCGCCCCTAGGGGGTCAAAGCCGCTTCTGCGCATGCGCCGCCCTCGGTCGGCCAGAAAGGCTTCTGCGCATGCGCCAAACCCGGATTGCGTCATCGGCCCAGACGCAGGGGGCCGGAAGCCCCGCCCCTAAGGGTCAAAGCCGCTTCTGCGCATGCGCCGACCTTCCTTGGCCAGACAGCCCTTCTGCGCATGCGCCAAAGCGGGATTGCGTCATCGGCCCAGACGCACGGGGCCGGAAGCCCCGCCCCTTCGGCGCCAAGCCGCGTCTGCGCATGCGCTGCCCTTACTCCGCCTGGGAGGCCGCGCTGACACCTGGCGAAAAAAATTGGGTACTGCAGCCCGTCTAGCTAACGAGACTGCACAGTTTATTAGAGGCACGGCATCAAGAAGGGAACTCTGCCCACGGCCCGTTCGGAAGTTGCCTGGCTTCCCATCCCGGTGGATGAAGTTCTTACAGCGAACATTCTCGATTCCACTAGTCTAGAGAAAAATAAAAAAAAAAATAAAAAATAATAATCACTCGAGAGACCAGGCATACGCTTTTTTTTTCCCCCCTTATAAAAACACTAGCAACAGTGCCTGAACGGGAAAAGGGGTCACGAAAGTTTTTATTGTAAAATGGAAGGGCACGAAAGAGAACAGAATTCGACAGACGATACGTAAACCTCTCCAGCTCTTTCCCCGTGCCTATCGGACATCGGTTTCCAAAAACTTTCTCGGGTGAGCGTCTTTTGTCTTTGAGCAGTGCAACAGACGCTTTGCAAACAGCACAAGTCTGCTTTTGAACCATCGTTTCAGACTTTGCAATCCCTTGAGATGGGGCGCTTTGTACTTAAGAGAAACAAAACCCACTCTGAGTCTTTCCTTTAACGATACAGGCCTATTCCCCTTTCCCTTAGAGAAACAACCTACTCGCTTCTGATCTCTCGAGGAATCTTAATACTCCCAACACACTGCGCCGTCAAGATCAACAAAGCAGTTTCCTACCACGTTGCCAGCGAGCGATAGGACCGTCTCGAGACGAAGTTTCCTCGGACAAAAACCCGAGCGATCTATCTTCAAGACTCGGTCCAAACGGCTCCGTCACCGTTCCATCGCAGTCCCCTTCGGCTCCACACCACTGCCTTGTGGGAACGCCCCCTAGAAAAAAAGAAACGCTTTCATCAGGGTAACAAGCAGAATACAGCTCTAGCCTCGAGGACGGCTGGCACGCACACGGCCTGTATCGCCGCAGTCCCCTGAGCCGCAGCTCAGCGCGCGCCGACAGCGGTGACGGAGGACGCGCTGAAGGCGAAAAGCCGAAAGCCAACCCCCCGAAGCCCAGAACCGTGCTCAGGCACCCAGGAGTTAAGCCTAAAACCGGTTGAAAGAGCTGCCTCCTACCTGTTCCCCCGCCACCTCTCCCCCTCCGAGGCCAGCAACCTTTCCTCGCGATCCCTTTCCGCAAACAAAAGACGGACGCCTGCGGCCTCAGCTCGGTACCGAAGCACCACGATGCGCTTGCCGGCGGCGTGCTCTCTCGCAAGGCTGACAGCTTCTCTGCACGCAACAGCCGAGGCCCTGTGAAAGGGGAGGAAGGCAAACACCCATCACGTCTCGCCGGGGTCAGGAGGGAGTCGGGGTGCGCTGCAGTCAGAGCCCAACGCCTTCCCCAGAGGAATTACCGGGCCACAACAAGAGGCAGGAGCGATCGGCAGACAGGCAGGTAACACGCACGGCAGCGATACCCACGGCAGACTGGCAGGACGCTTCCAGCCGCTTCACCCCGCCGCTTTGTTTCGAATTTCGTTAAAAGGCAATCCGATTCTTAAGGCTCACTCTGCTTTGAAGAGCTGCTGGAGAAAGGCTAACACGTGGCATTGGCGTTACCGTCGGAATTCCGGCGTAAAAATCACGGCAAAGCCGTGCCTTGTCAAGCGGCTTCCCAAGCAGGCTCTGGAGCCTTTCCACGAGACGGGCAAAGCCGGAGTCCCGCGGGAACCCTGTGCCAGCTCCGTCAGTACGGCCGAGCTCTCCGACAAAGCGCACCGCCGTACGGAAACGTCAAGCGGGTTTATACCTCGGGCTCCTTTACAGCCTCGGAAAACAATACTGCCCGGCCGGACGCGCGGCTCTAAGCGCCTAGCAGGCCCGGCTGCGTTACCACGAGGGACCGACAATTCCTCCCCGGCCGTTGCCCGAGCCGCAGCGCAGCACTCGGCAGCGGCGGGCACACGGAGCCTCGCGGGCCCTCGGCGGCTACAAAAGTGATCCCTCCGTAGTCAGCAGTCCGACTCGCAAGCACGAGGCACGCGTGGCAAAGTAACATCTCCAGCGACCTTCGGTTCCGCTCCCCTTGACTTGTCGACGGACGCTTCCGGACGAACCTAGGGACAAAGGGAAAACAAAAGACCCCCGTTTCGCTGGGAAGCAAACCAAAAGGCCTCTTCCCCTCGGCTGCTCCGGCCCCGGAGCTGACTGTCACGACACAAGATCAGCCAGACACCTGAGCTGCCGCTGCCTCCCAGCCCTCCCCGGCAGTTAAAAGGCTTGCGGAGAAAGCAGCAGTCGGGGGCGACGGCTGGGGATTCCGCTGCCGGCTGACTTTTCTTGCTCTGGCCCGCTCGCAGGGGCGGGAAGAGGCTCCTGAGCCACACACACACACACACACACCCCCCCCCCCCCCCGCGACAGCGTTACCGCAGGCCCCGAGGCAGCCTCTCTGCGGCCCGCGGGGGCCGGCAGCCCCAGCCGCCTGCCACGGCTCAGGCCAGCGGCTGGGGGAAAGACAAAGCCCCGCGCAGGGCTGCGGCGGCTGCCCGGGCAGCCCGCAGGCGGCGGCGGGTGGGCGGCGGGGCGGCGCGGGCCGACCCCTCTCCCGGGCGCCGCCGCCACGAGCGAGCACCGGGGCCGCCCTGCCTGCCGCCGCTCCTCGCCGAGGTAGCGGCGCGGCTCCGAGAGACACAAAAAAAAAAAAAAACCAAAAAAAAACCCACCCAAAAAAGGGCAGCCCCGTGAGGAGCCCGCTGACCACCGTCCCTGCCGGGGAGACGAGAACCGGCGGCAGCCCCGCCGGTCCCGGGCCGGGCCGCCCGCCTGCCTCAGCCCGCCCGCCGCCGGCACCAGGCGCTCCCTGCCGCGGCCGAGCGCCGGGCCGCCACATCCCCCCCGACCGGGCCGCTGCCCGCCGGCCCCCGGCCGCCCTTCAGCCCGAGCGCGCCGCCGCACGTCCCGGCCCGAAAGTCTTCCGGGCTCCCGGCGAAGGCTCCGCACCTCCACGGCCGCTCCAGCGCGCCGCGCGGGCCGGGAGTGAACCCACCTTTCCCGGGCCGGATGCGCCATCTGCCCCTACGCACGAGGCCGGAAGCCCCGCCCCTAGGGGGTCAAAGCCGCTTCTGCGCATGCGCCGCCCTCGGTCGGCCAGAAAGGCTTCTGCGCATGCGCCAAACCCGGATTGCGTCATCGGCCCAGACGCAGGGGGCCGGAAGCCCCGCCCCTAAGGGTCAAAGCCGCTTCTGCGCATGCGCCGACCTTCCTTGGCCAGACAGCCCTTCTGCGCATGCGCCAAAGCGGGATTGCGTCATCGGCCCAGACGCACGGGGCCGGAAGCCCCGCCCCTTCGGCGCCAAGCCGCGTCTGCGCATGCGCTGCCCTTACTCCGCCTGGGAGGCCGCGCTGCCACCTGGCGAAAAAAATTGGGTACTGCAGCCCGTCTAGCTAACGAGACTGCACAGTTTATTAGAGGCACGGCATCAAGAAGGGAACTCTGCCCACGGCCCGTTCGGAAGTTGCCTGGCTTCCCATCCCGGTGGATGAAGTTCTTACAGCGAACATTCTCGATTCCACTAGTCTAGAGAAAAATAAAAAAAAAAAATAAAAAATAATAATCACTCGAGAGACCAGGCATACGCTTTTTTTTCC